>NW_017306746.1:181480-194082 GCF_000935625.1 Nanorana parkeri
TATCAGTTGCAGGAGGGGAAAGGAGCCGCTGTACTGGCCTTATGGCTGGAATCTGAGTACCCTGCCTGGTAATGCTTCCTCTTGCCTGCAGAAGACAGAAAACATAATTTTCCAGCTGCACTTAAACCTAGGAGCAGTCATTTGCCTGGAGCTCTAGGACAGCTTTTGAATGATAGAAGACACAGCTTTTTACACATTTACACTGTTGCTTTATACTGTGACGCATGACGCATCAAGAATTTATTCATGCAGTCTTGACAAATTACTGATAGGCCCACTTAATGGAGTTGATTTACAAAAGGCAACACAGCTGTTCACTTTGCAAGATAAAATTCATTTAGCTTAGTAAATGTGGTGAAAAGTCACTTTGCAAAGAATACCCAATCAGGTCCCCAAAAAGGTCAATACTGAACCCCAAGGATTTTGACAAATGTCAAAATGTCTGGGGGCAGAGGCGTAACTAGAACCTTCAGTGCCCCGGTGCAGGAAACCATGAAGCCCCCCCCAACCGCCATGGCACTGCATGGTTAACAGGAAGGCTGCCAAGGTACCCAGCAAGTGTGGGACCTCAGACAGCCGCTTGTTTAAAATTTTAGTATCGGCGTTCTGTCGAGAACGCCGACCCATTATCAGCGTTTACGTACAGACGGGATTAAATGAGGAAACCGACATTTATTTACATTATACTTATTTAAGTATTCGTTTGTAATTGTTAATTGTGACTGTTAATAATATGCCGTCCATGGCAGTAAATGATGGATGGCAGTAAATGATGGATGGAATATTATTAACGGTCACAATTAACAATTTAAACAAAATACTTTGTGAATAAATGCCGGTTTCCTCGATAATACTGGTCTGTGCGCAAGCGCAGATGCTGAGGTCGGCATATTCGACTACGTCGGCCTTCTCGACAGAACACCGATATCTGCATTTAGTATCGGGGCAAGTATGAGTACTTGTGAAAATGCCCAGTATTGGCACTGGTGTATCCCTACTTAAAAATATAATGCATTTCTGGGACTTGTAGTCCTACATAGTTGGAGCTATTCTGCATTGCTGTATAATCATCATACAGCAATGCAGAATACCACCAGCTATGCAGGACTACAAGTCCCAGCAATACTTTATAATAAAAGTCAGCACTACAGAATATAACCAGCATACCCCCCACACTTCCCCGCGTGTTGTGTGTCTGTCACGTACCATCCTCCCCATATCAGTAAGCATGTACGTACTTGTTCGCTTTCCTACTGAGCATACTCCCCCACCTTAAATGCTGCTGGAGAGCCAGTGAGTGCACCCATAACAATAGAAGTGAGTGCACCCATAACAATAGAAGTGGTGCCAGAAAACCACAGTAAATGCTCTGCAGTTAGTAATAATTTAGCATTTGTAGCAACCATAATGGCAGCTAATGACTCATCTCTTCAGGGAAGCCTATCCCACCTCAAACTAACCACTCAACCATCACATTCTCAAACAATTCATCCCAATACAGCTACCTCCTCAGGTATCACTTGCCACTTCGTTATAGATTGTAGGCTCTCACGGACAAGGCCCTCCTTACCATCTTGTCTTGAATTGTACTGTGATTGTAATGTCTACCTTATATTGTAAAGCGCTGTGCAAACTGTTGGCGTTATATAAATCTTGTATAATAATAATAATAATAAAAAGAACATATAAAATTTGGATTCATAGAATCTTTGGCCAATGTAACAATACCTATGCTTCTATGATGTGAAGAAAAAAATGTAGTAATGATTCCATGATAACCGTCAATATAACCTTCAAATTTCATAAAATATGCCTGGGGGCTGATGAACACTCTGAAAATTCATGAAGGGGGTGATAAACTGAAGAGTTTGGGAACCCCATTGTTACGTACCTAATGGACTCTGAGTTGATGAGGACAGCCTCCCTTGCAGCTCCAGTTTCAGAGCCCCTGGATGGCTGAGCAGGTGTGCAAGGACACGGAAGATGTCACAGTGTCAGGAAAGATCAGTCTCTGCAATGCCAACGAGTCCTGATCAGGAAGCAAGCAAAGGAGAGGAACACTTAAATAGCAGAGTTCCAAAAGAGCCATAGTCAAAACTAGCTGGGTCGAAAACAGGCGGGAAGAGCAGTACCAGGCGACAAACTAGAGTGAGGTCAGGAACAAACCAGAGTCAGTAATGTGCGGTCAGCAAGGTACAATGCAGCAGGCAGGAGAGGTGGTGGAAGAAGAAGCCAAGGCCACAGGAACACAGAGGAATAATCAGAACACAGGATCTCATGAACACAGGAGAGCTGTCCATCTCTCAGTACCTGAGTCCAGAATGTCACGTCCTAAATAGCCCGTAGGGAGCCAGAATTCACAATACATGGGTGTGCAAGTCTGCACACAAACAGTGAAATATACGTGAAAATGCACACATGTCCACGTACAGTAGCACGGCCAGACGTGACTCTATGAGCCAAACCAAATGCATGCACAGACGCCCAGACCAGAACCCTAGCTCTAGCTTATTGACACCCATGTCTAGCCAGTACATTTGAATGTAGGGAAAGTCTCAGCTATTGCTACTGTGCATTCTGATTTCCCTGCCTGGCAATGATCTACATTTATTTTACAAGTGGCTCTATAAATGTCTCCAATATTCACAGATGAGAAAAAGCAGCACAGTTAGAATAGTTTACTAATCATACTGTCTGCTTTTCATTTTACATACTAGATATGTCCTTTAAGTACATACATGCTTCAAATAAGCATAAATCAGTGTCAAGCAATATGATCACTGCACAGAATGCTGCCTGTTCCACCAATCAGAGAAGAAATGAATGGTGGGGAACAGCAGGTCTTCTCTTCATCATGAGCTCCTACCATTATATCAGCCTCAGAATCAATGCTCCATGTTAAATTATTTCATAGAATAACTTTTTCTGGGTATGGTAGGATATAACTTATATTTTTTCTGCTATAGACTTAAACACAGAAAATCCACTTATCTGAAATAATACACTGAAGCAAACAGCATAAAGGTATGCAGTATTATGAGTCACATGACCTCCGTTCTTGTTTGTTCGATTTCTGTGAAAACAAAGAAATGATTGATTTAGATTTTATGCCCAAGTGTATAATTTAGTCTGTTTCTGCCTCCTACATAGCAATTTGATTTGAATCAGAAAGGTAGAAGAGTTTGCTTAGGTAAATGCTTGTGTGGTATGAGTAAAATATTCTGCAGCTTGGCCTATACAATAAAGTATTTTCATGTCATATCCCTTCTCTCAAGGCTTAAATTTCCTGTTTATTTTCTTTGTTCTTTTTAATTGTAGCTTAAGTAAATCCATATTTTAATCTAAATGCAAAATTATATTATAGAAGAATTCACCAAATGTCAAGCCTACACTAATTTGCATATGTAAAACTAAACTCAGGCACAACTATTGTTTTTTAAATATAGTCCTCTAAAACAACAAATGATTTTAATGCACTTTGTGTGCACCAAATGCCTTTGTAAACCCAGTTATTACTTTGTAATAATAGCAGTGACATCACTGCACTGCACACGTGCACAGAGCAGAACTGTGGGAGACCCAGCAGTCGCACCCATTACAGGCTGCCTGCAAAAAACTACAGGAGGGGGGCAGATACAAGACCAGCCACCCTGCACAAGGAGAGCGAGCAGCAGTGACCCGTCTGTATTACCATTGGCGTGCGCAGTCTATTGCATTAGGGTGTGCACACGAAAGTACAAACGCACATGCATACATACAGTATAATATATGTGTGTGTGGAAAATGAAAGGTCTATAATTTTTATCATAGGTATATTTTAAATGATAGAGGTAGAATATCAACCAGAAATCCAGAAAAACACACAATACAAATGTTATAAATTGAGTTGCAGTTTAGTGAGTAAAATGAGTATTTGATCCGCAAGCAAAACATGACTTAGTACTTTATGGAGAAACCCTTGTTGGCAAGCACAGCGGTAAGACGTTTCTTGTAATTGGTTACCAGGTTTGCACACATCTCAGGAGTGATTTTGGTCCAATCTTCTCAAAATCCTTAATGTTTCTTGGCTGTCGCTTGGCAACTCAAAGTTCCAGCTCCCTCCATACATTTTCTATAGGATTAAGGTCTGGAGATTGGCTAGGCCATGACCATAATGTGCTTCTTCCTGAGCTACTGCTTTGAGGCCTTGGCAGTATGTATGTTTTGGGTCATTGTCATGCTGAAAGACCCATTCACGACCCATCCTAAGTGTTCTGGCTGAGGTAAGGAAGTTCTCAGCCAAGATTTTACAATACATGGCCCCGTCCATTGGCCCCTCAATGTGTACCTTTAGCAGAGAAACAGCCCCAAAGCGAGGGCAAGTCGAGTTAATGCTAAAGAGCTCAATTTTGGTGAGCTTTTTCCCTCAATCCTTCTCTGAATCATTTAGATGCTCATTGGCAAACTTCAGACGGGCCTGTACATGTGCCTTCTTGAGAAGGGGGACCTTGCGGGCGCTGCAGGATCTCAATCTATGTCGGTGTATTGTGTTACCAATGGCTTGTTTGGTGACTGTAGTCCCAGCTGCCTTAAGATCATTCACAAGCTCCTCCCGTGTAGTTCTGGGCTGATCCCTCACTTTTTTTATGATCATCATTACCCCATGAGGTGAAATCTTGCATGGAGCTCCAGACCGAGGGCGATTGATGGTTATTTTGTATTCTCTCCATTTGCGAATAATCGATCCAACAGTTGTTTCCTTCTCACCAAGCTTATTGCTGATAGTCTAGTAGCCCATTCCAGCCCTGTGCAGGTCTACAATCTTGTCCCTAACGTCCTT
Organism: Nanorana parkeri; assembly: GCF_000935625.1. Lineage (NCBI taxonomy): Eukaryota > Metazoa > Chordata > Amphibia > Anura > Dicroglossidae > Nanorana > Nanorana parkeri. The sequence continues at coordinate 186,300 of NW_017306746.1, forward strand.
TGGGGATCAGATACTTATTTTACTCACTAAACTGCAACTCAATTGATAACATTTGTATCATGTGTTTTTTTCTGGATTTTTGGTTGATATTCTGTCTCTATCATTTAAAATACACCTATGATAAAAAAATATAGACCTTTCAATTCTCTGTAAGTGGGTAAACTTACAAAATCTGCAGGGGATGAAATAACTATTTTCCTCACTGTATATATATATAGTACATACTACACAGACTTGAGGCATCTTGGATTACCATCTCTTCAACTGTTCCTTACCTCTTCCAGCGGGGGTGCAGTATTGAGTAAAGTAGTGAGTGTACAGCTTGTATATCAGTGTACATTTGCTGTCCCCTCAAAATAACTCAACACACAGCCATTAATGCCTAAACTGCTGGCAACAAAAGTGAGTACACCCCTAAGTGAAAATGTCCAAATTGGGCCCAATTAGCCATTTTCCCTCCCCGGTGTCATGTGACTCGTTAGTGTTACAAGGGAGCAGGTGTGAATGGGGAGCAGGTGTGTTAAATTTGGTGTTATCGCTCTACTCTCTCATACTGTTCACTGGAAGTTCAACATGGCACCTCATGGCAAAGAACTCTCTGAGGATCTGAAAATAATTATTTTTGCTCTACATAAAGATGGCCTAGGCTATAAGAAGATTGCCAAGACCCTGAAACTGAGCTGCAGCATGGTGGCCAAAACCATATAGTGGTTTAACAGGACAGGTTCCCCTCAGAACAGGCCTCGCCATGGTCAACCAAAGAAGTTGAGTGCACATGCTCAGCGTCATATCCAGAGGTTGTCTTTGGGAAATAGACGTATGAGCGCTGCCAGCTTTGCTGCAGAGGTTGAAGGTGTGGTGGGTCAGCCTGTCAGTGCTCAGACCATACGCTGCACACTGCATCAAATTGGTCTGCATGGCTGTCGTCCCAGAAGGAAGCCTCTTCTAAAGATGCACAAGAAAGCCCGCAAACAGTTTGGTGAAGACAAGCAGACTAAGGACATGGATTACTGGAACCATGTCCTGTGGTCTGATGAGACCAAGATAAACTTATTTGGTTCAGATGGTGTCAAGTGTGTTTGGGTCAACCAGGTGAGGAGTACAAAGACAAGTGTGTCTTGCCTACAGTCAAGCATGGTGGTGGGAGTGTCATGGTCTGGGGCTGCATGAGTGCTGCCGGCACTGGGGAGCTACAGTTCATTGAGGGAACCATGAATGCCAACATGTACTGTGACATACTGAAGCAGAGCATGATCCCCTCCCTTCGGAGACTGGGCCGCAGGGCAGTATTCCAACATGATAACGACCCCAAACACACCTCCAAGACGACCACTGCCTTGCTAAAGAAGCTGAGGATAAAGGTGATGGACTGGCCAAGCATGTCTCCAGACCTAAACCATATTGAGCATCTGTGGGACATCCTCAAACGGAATGTGGAGGAGCGCAAGGTCTCTAACATCCACCAGCTCCGTGATGTCGTCATGGAGGAGTGGAAGAGGACTCCAGTGGCAACCTGTGAAGCTCTGGTGAACTCCATGCCCAAGAGGGTTAAGGCAGTGCTGGAAAATAATGGTGGCCACACAAAATATTGACACTTTGGGCCCAATTTGGACATTTTCACTTAGGGGTGTACTCACTTTTGTTGCCAGCGGTTTAGACATTAATGGCTGTGTGTTGACTTATTTTGAGGGGACAGCAAATGTACACTGATATACAAGCTGTACACTCACTACTTTACATTGTAGCACAGTGTCATTTTCTTCTGTGTCGTCACATGAAATGATATAATCGAATATTTACAAACATGTAAGGGGGGACTCACTACTGTGAGATACTATAGATAGATAGATAGATAGATAGATAGATAGATAGATAGATAGATAGATAGATAGATAGATAGATAGATAGATAGATAGATAGACACAATTTGACAAAAATGGCTAATGCAGCTTGCAAAATAGTTGGCAAATGTTTTACTGGAGAAATAAGGAATCAAATATCTATAAAGTAATATTAAAGACTTGTTTTTTTATTTTAAATAGATCAGTATTCACAAATGTAGCGCAACTTCATAAGTCAAAACATAACCAATCATGCTTGGCTTTGCAATCTGTTTTCAATCAGAGACGCAGAGGTATATTACTCTCAAGCTGTTTGTGCCTGTTGGTGATGGCAGCGCATTGAGGTCAGCCAGTACTCCCAGAATCACACACGAAAGGGTGGCTCTATTGGGGCTCCATAGGACCTTGCAAGCCAAGGAGCCACCCTCACAAAAAAAGTGCAGACCAGGGATCAAAGGACAGTGAGGAAAGGAGGTAAAGAAGTGAATACAATGCTGGAGACTATGTATGTCCTACCCTCAGAATCTAATATAGGAAAAAAATAGGTGTATGAGCACTTTAGGCATGCTTTTATAGCTAGGGTGAAAGGACAAGGTGAATAGTAACAAAGGTTCACCAAAGAAAGTGAATACAGCAATTCAATGCTTTACAATGCCGCCAACAACATCCAAAATTACAGCAGCTGCATAACTACTTGTGGCCAGCAGGTGGTGAGTTATGTCCAGCCTTACACAGTCAAATTACTGGACATCAAAGCCTATAGAGTGACTCTGGGGCTCAAAGCCAAGCCCCTTACTACTATATCGATGAATAATCGCTAACCAAAAATTAGATTGCTTATCTCCATGTGGGCGTGAAAAGCTCAAGATGTGCCAAACATTCTTTGTGCCAAACACCATCTATAACTACTATTAGGTCCTTGATGCAAAGTAGCTGGGGCTTTTTGCCTGTACCAATATTAGTCAGTACAACATCTTAAAATAGCAAATGTTTATTTAATCTTATTAAAACGTCATAGATGAAGGATTAAAAGCATTCCTGCACATACAATTGAAGAAAAAAAAAACCTCCTATGGACCATTAGGCTAGTTTAAAATCATTAAATACATAACTTCAGAAACATGCTGCATAGTAGTTATATTTGTGTTACATACATTTATGGGTGTGGTACCTTGGCCCAATAATAATATATATTATAATCTGCCTGAAGAGTGATAATTGTAATTCCAAACAACACCTAACATTTCAGGTATGTAGAACTGCGCATTAAAAGAGAACTATGAGGTGAGTGATTTCCACTCATCCTCATAGTTAGAGCTGACCTGTGACAAAGAAGCTGTCACAGGTCGGCTCTTTTGATCGGGAAGTGAGCAGAAACATGCACCGATCCGCTCACTTCCCGATTGTCTCCATGCAGTGACTGTCAGTCACCGAGTGTCTTGCCTTGCTGTTGTACTGTGTATTTGTGGAGACACACATAGCTCACAAGCACACACAAGGGTGGTTCTATGGGACCCTTAAGGGAAAGGAGACACTGAAACAGGATATCAGGGCCAGTGCTCAGGAGACCAAATGATTCTGCAGAAAGCTAAAACTTTGAAACATCAAGTAGCAGCAGTCATTGTAAGTGATTTATTCAGCATCTGAAATAGCTTAAAAACATTTTTACTTCAATATCCCTTTAAGTCTAGGGGTAGAAAACTAAGGAGTAATATCTAACCTACTACTTTAATCCTCGCTCCAGCAGGCTCCCTCCATCAGTCCAGCAAAGCCTTTTCTTTAAGGTGCCTCCCGGCACTCAAGCTTGCCTTCTCCACGTACACTGCAAGGTTACTAGCCCTGCATTGTATGTGATGTGCCAAGAGACCACCCGCAGCCCAGAGTGCCAAAGGGAAGAAGAGAGCACAGGAGCCTGTCAGATCAAGGAGTAAAGTTAGTATTACAGCTTCTTCACGTTCCCCTAGAACAACGGGCATATAACCCTTGCAGTGCATGGGGGCCCTCACTGCAATGGTAGATTGTGTTTAATTGAGCTTTAAAGGAGACCTAGGGTACAATTACTAACAGACACTGGATCGACTATCTGCTCTCCACTGGACAGCCCAGTTTACTCCACATTGTGCCTGCATTTTACAGGTCATTTATACAATGGAGGCTGCGGTGGGGGAACCTGTGGAGTCCATCACGTTATTCTTTGCCTATGGGTTCTTTTTAAATGTGTTGCTTTTTTCTTTTTGAGAACAGTGGTATCCCCATGAACTGTAATCAGCAAAAGCTACTTGCAGTCAGACAACAGCAAAAACTGGTTTAGTTAGTTCTTTTTTTCCCAGCAAAATACCTGATTTACTAGAAGTTCTGTTTTCCTAATTGCTTCTGGGGGTGTTACAGCATTGGATTAAATCGTCACCCTTAAAACATTTAAAGACACATCAAGTAAGAGTGAACATTGTCTGGTCTACTTTTTTAAAACACGCAACAGGTATTTCATCTGGTAAAATACAAGGAAAGAACACGCACATTTTGACAATCATAGAAAATGCTAAAATACCAGCTTTAAAATTGAGTGCAAATTACAGAGAAGTATGAGAATTCTAAGAATGACCTTTCAGCTTTTGAAAATTGCCATCTAAAAGAGGTTGCTTTCAATTGTGTGTTCCAGCCAGGAATCCTCCCACCAGCTCATAGTGTGCAGCACGGATTGCGGCGCTGGATCACTGGTCTTCACTCTCAGAAGGGAAAACGGCAAAGGACAGGTTACGAAGAGTCAGAAACTCCTTCAGAAGCATTTAAAGAAATAGATTAATGAGAATGAGAATAAGAATAGGCATTTTTTCTTTCTTTTCAATCATTTTTATTAATGTTCAAAGGACATACAAAAAAACTTAAATTTGAATTGTTTCAAATGTTAACAAACTATGGTATAAGAAGCCCTCAGTGGATAGAGAGCAATAACATTCCTTCTAAACCAACTGACCCTGAGAATATTAAACACAAAGGGAGACAGGGTATACACATAGTTTAAAACACCAAGACTATATTACACAGGTGTGTCCCTAGACTACACTGCAAGCTCGCTCTCCTGATGGATTACAATCTTACACTTAGTTTACTAATTTGTATTGAGATTGCAGTCTATCACTGTAGGGAGTTTGGAGCGGTGGCTACTTTACAACACACACAGAGACCACGGGGAACAAAATTAGCCACCCTCCAGAAGGAAGGACAGTGTCAGCACCAATTCAGAGATGATTTGAGGATCTACAGCCGAGTGATACACAAATGAGATGCATTTTTGTTAATAGTTAAGGTATTTGAATGCATTTTTAAGATGTAACATCTTAGTTTAGTGTCACTTTAAGCGTGTTTAGGTGTCTGCCCTGATTTAGTGCTTGCATGCCTGCCTTGACTGTGTTTTTGTGTGTCTGCCTTAAATGTGTGTATGTGTGTGTGTCTGCTTTGACTTTGTGTTTTTGTGTCTGCCTTGACTTTGTGTGTTGTTGTCTGCCTTGAAGTGACATTAAAGTCAAAAATCCCCCCCCCCCCCCCATGTTAATGTAAGCACTTACCTTAAATGATGTTTCTTAATCCGATCTTCTTCTATCCTGTCCTTTTCATCTATCCCTCCAGCGCTGCAGATCCAGCGCTGACTCCTCTGAGCTTGCTGGCACTCCCTGTCCCGCGGTGTCTGCATGCGGGTGCACGCGTCCATAGACTTACCTTGTGTCTCTCCTTGCGTCTCCCTACACTTTTTGCATACATTTACTGCTTGCTAGCAGTAGATATATGCAAAAAAACGGAGGGTTTAATTATCCTTTAAGGCCCCCATTCACAACTAGACATTTTGTTGCACATAACAACGCACAATAAGACATGCAAGACAAGGAATTCCATTCATTCCTATTGTCCACATTCCATTCACAACTCAAGATTTTGCAAAATTCAAACCCTTCATTCCAGGTCCTGCAGAAATGTTTTGCAGACCCATTTCAGAATGAAAACCCCAATGTCTGTTCACACTGATCCTATTGCATGATTCCATTTAACTGGCGGGGTTCATAAATTGAAATCAGACCGGGGCCCAAGGTAAAATGACTCCACCATTGGGCACTGTTTTTTAATTTCTGTCACAAAGCTTCTTGATTTGCAGGGAATTTTTCTGAGATAACTTGCTGTGGACTTGGCAGCTTGGCTTGGGCTGGATAAAATCTGCCTGATAGAATGACAGTGTGATCCTGTATCATTACATTTAATGTAAAAACACAAAATGCAGGCAATCGTGAAAAGATCACGCACAATGCCCTATTGCCTTACATACACAATAATAATATTATTGCACAAAGTTTCCTATAAACAGAATTTTGCTAATTGGGACAAAATGAGAATATGCTGTTGCATTCCTTTGTTCACAGTTAAAATGCAGTCTGAAAAGTTGTACAACACACAGCATGCATTCATTTGCTCAACACCACTGTACCCACATGCACTTATTTAGGGATTTACGTAGGCTTGCTGTCAGTGGAGTCCATCGAGGCCCTGCCACTTTGTTACGTGTAGTGGGGAATGCCCTGGCCACAGGGGATTATACCAGGAGGAGGATGTGTCACTAACAGCTTTGCGAGGGTTTGGGCGACCTCAGTTCGCACTGAGCCAACACACATTCCTACCCTTATTCACTTGCTGCAACTACACTGATGCATACTTATTCACTTGTTGCCGCTGCACCGACATACACTTAGGGCTCATTCACCCGGGCATATGGATCCATACATCCATACAGAGGGCTTTGTTTATGCACCTTTGTTCCGTGTGCCCCTCTGTTAAAATCAATGACAGGATGCAGCTGCTCGGATCTTCAAGCACATCCTAGCGGGGCCACCAATAGAATTCATGGCGCCCAGTACAGCCCACCTGAGGCCGCCCTGGTCAACCTTGCCACATAACATTTTGCAATAATAATCCCCCCCAAACGGTAATAGTAATTTCCCCAGACAGGAATAGTAATTCCCCTACCCCCTGTAGCAATATTAATCTGCCTCCAATTTATTATTGCTTCCTGGGGGGGATTATTATTAAATTATTAAATATAATAAGCTATTAAAACATATCCCCCACGGGCAGCAATAATAAACTCTCCTCAGGCAGCAATAATAATCCCCACCGCAGCAAAAATACAGCAATAATATTATCTCCCGAGGTAGCAATAACAATACTCCCCAGGCAGCAATAATACTCTCTCCCCAGGCAGCAATAATATTCTCTCCCCATGCAGCAGTGATAATCCCCCCCACAGAAATAATATTTAGTCCCCAGGCAGCATATAATATTCTCTCCCCAGGCAGCAATAATATTATCTCCCCAGGCAGCAATAATAATACTCCCCGCAGCAATAATATTCTCTCCCCAGGCAGCAATGATAATCTCTCCCCAGGCAGCAATAATAATCCCACCCACAGCAATAATATTCTCTCCCTAGGCAGCAATAATAATCCCCCCCCACAGCAATAATATTCTCTCCCCAGGCAGCAATAATAATACTCCCCGCAGCAATAATATTCTCTCCCCAGGCAGCAATAATAATCCCCCCCCCACAGCAATAATATTCTCTCCCCAGGCAGCAATAATAATACTCCCCGCTGCAATAATATTCTCTCCCCAGGCAGCAATAATAATACTCCCTGCAGCAATATTTTCTCCCCAGGCAGCAATAATAATTCCCCCCTTGCAATAATATTCTCTCCCCACGCAGCAATAATAATACTCCCCGCAGCAATAATATTCTCTCCCCAGGCAGCAATAATAATCCCCCCCTTGCAATAATATTCTCTCCCCAGGCAGCAATAATAATACTCCCCGCAGCAATAATATTCTCTCCCCAGGCAGCAATAATAATCCCCCCCACAGCAATAATATTCTCTCCCCAGGCAGCAATAATAATCCCCCCC
>NW_017306746.1:194124-228047 GCF_000935625.1 Nanorana parkeri
AATAATATTTCCTCCCCAGGCAGCATATAAAATTATCCCCCCAGGCAGCAAAAAAAACCCCCCCCACAGCAATAATATTCTCTCCCCAGGCAGCAATAATAATACTCCCCGCTGCAATAATATTCTCTCCCCAGGCAGCAATAATAATACTCCCTGCAGCAATATTTTCTCCCCAGGCAGCAATAATAATTCCCCCCTTGCAATAATATTCTCTCCCCACGCAGCAATAATAATACTCCCCGCAGCAATAATATTCTCTCCCCAGGCAGCAATAATAATCCCCCCCACAGCAATAATATTCCCTCCCCAGGCAGCAATAATAATCTCTCCCGGGGTTTGGAATAGATCGCAGCTCCCGATATTACTCGCCGGCCAGAAGTGGTGAAGTAGTCCCCTCTCCCCCGGTCATTCTTGATGAAACCACTGGATGCAGAATAGGCTGCAGGGACCAGTCACACAGTGTAGAGGAAGCCTCCTGAAGCAAGGAAAATGGTATTACAGCTTGTCCCTTTACCCTTAGATTTAGGGTCACCATACACGTTACAATGTGACCATACAATCTTTGTACAATCAATTTTAGATTTACCAAATCCATGTAGTATTAGGACCTAACTAATCCACCCAATCAATCTGTATCCACTCAGACAGGTCCTTGCACTACATAATTGTTGGTAGATCTAAAGGAGATTGCTCAATCAGATTGTAACGTGTGTGTGTGTGTGTGGTGAGCTTTAAAAGCTGAGTTGACCTTTTAGACCATGATACATGTTACCCCCATATACAGGAAGTCACATGAAACATGATCACATCGCTGCCCCCCACTTACGTGAATCATGCGGTTCTTCTCCCAACAGGCTGCTGCTACACAGCCTCATTATACATTCACAGATCCTTTGACAGGATGTGAATGGAGAAACTACAAGTCCCATCAGGCACTACAGCAGTGGGACTTGTAGTTCTCAATGGGATACAAGTACAGTGACTTCAGTCCACTTATAGTCCATTCACTCTCTCCCATCCATGTTACTGAATGTCTGTACCTTGGTATGGACAGGGACGGGAGGAAGAGTCTGCACTCTGCTCTGGAAGCAGGCTGTATGAGAACGATGATGCAGTTTTGGTCTGGGCTTGGTGTATAACCATTCAAAATTCTAAACCGCCTCCCTCTCCTACTTTTTTCATTGAAAATGTTTATTATTGTTTTGGAAGAAAGATAAACAAAATATAAAAAGTCAGGCAAAGTACAGCAATACAGAAAGTAAAGACAATAAAATCAAATCCACCCAACATGGGTTACATCTCAGACAGATCTGGTGGTTGTACAAAGTGTTGATAGAACAGGTGTCACATCCCCAATGGGGACCCATGCTATATTATGACCTTTATAAATAGGAAAACAAAAACTACCCGTGGGCCTCCAATTACGTGGTGCCTTTCCTCCTCAGTGTAGGACATTTCTCGTCATTATCATCCACTCCGTAAGCTTGAAGATATCTAGTGTCTCGGTGCCCTCAGTGTCCCCTTCTCCCACCAGGCTTGCCACCTTATCGCTGGGTCATTGGGCATATCTATGTGTGGCTCCACATTCACCATTTATGAGCAGTTCTATCGCTGTTCGGTGAAATCAGATGTGTTGTTCTGATCCATGACTAGGGTCACCCCCTGTTGGGGGCCCTACTGCTCCCCGCTTCCCTCTCCTACTGACCCAATCAGTTCTGGGGAGGTACATTTCCCAGCTACATGTCACAAAGGTGCGGGAAATGTCCTCGCTGCAACTGCTGATTGGAGGGAAGGAGGGGGTGACGGTCACAGTTTTGAATGGGCTTGGGTGAACTTAGAGGATACTTTAAGAAAACTGGAGCAAGCAAAATCTGGAGCAAGAGCCCGTGGCAACCAATCAGCTTCTCTCTTCAGTTTAGCTTTGAAAAAGAAGCTGATAGGTTGCTCTGGGCAACTGCTCCAAATTCTATCTGCTCCAGTTTTTACAAAGTCCTCCTAGTGTTTTATTTTTTTCAGGATATAACACTGCCAATTTACACACTATGCATTCATACCAATCTTTGCCCTCAGGGCTAGTTCACACCAGAACTGCATGAGTCCGCGCAGCTGCAATGTGATGCATTTTGTCGCGATTAACAAGGTTTACATGTGTTTTTGATGCAGCTAAAATAGGGCAAGCAGTATTTTTTCTGACTGCATCGGTGTGCACAGAGCACCAGGAATCCCATAACCAGGATTCAAACCGGTGACCCCAGTGCTGCAAGCCCTAACCCCTAAGCCACTGTACTGCATACGTGTGCTGCCTGGGCTCTCACCAAGCCCAGCCTCACCTTTGGTCTGCAGGAGCCAGCACATTGTAGCCACAATCCTCTGATCATGGTTGCAATGCTTTACTGGCTCCAATGAAAAAATATAACTGCATTTTTTCTTTTATGACTATATTTACTTTAAGAGGAAGACTTTACCCCTTGTAGTGTGCAAAGTTGCCCACCTTAAGGGTAGCAGAATAATAATCTTTGCCCTCAAGGCTAGTTCACACCAGAACTGCATGAGTCTGCGCAGCTGCAATGTAATGCATTTTGTCGCGATTGACGAGGTTTACGTGTGTTTTTGATGCAGCTAAAATAGGGCAAGCAGTATTTTTTCTGACTGCATCGGTGTGAACAGAGCACCAGAAATCCCATAGGAAAGCATTGAACATCTGCCAAACTGAATGGACTGCATCTGGTGTGAACTAGCCCCTAAGGAACATACAATCTGAGATCCCTGTCTCACATACGGTGCCCACAGACAGGAGCCAATTAACCTTCCAGCATGTCTTTTGAGGGTAGGAGGAAACCCATGCAAGCCCAAAGAGAACATGCAAATTGTGTCCTAGCCAGGATCCAAACCTGTCAGAAGCCCTAACCCCTAAGCCACTGTACTGCATACATGTGCTGCCTGGGCTCTCACCAAGCCCAGCCTCACCTTTGGTCTGCAGGAGCCAGCACATTGTAGCCACAATCCTCTGATCATGGTTGCAATGCTTTACTGGCTCCAATGAAACAAATATGACTGCATTTTTTTCTTTTATGACTATATTTACTTTAGAGGTGGACTTTACCTCTAACCTTTATTTACCCCTTGCAGTGTGCAAATGTTGCCCACCTAAAGGGTAGTTTATTTTGTTCTGCTGTGTCCTCTATACACAGACACAATGAGAACACGCTGCTCCATTGCTGGGTGAACATGTGAAATACACACACACACACACACACACACACACACAGGCTCGGAGTCTTGAGGGAGAGGATTCCCCCATCCAAGTGTCAGCATTTTCCGCCTCTTCCTGGATAGTACAAAGATCAGACACGGCGTACAGTAGGCAGGGAGTCCTCTCTATGTCATGTATGTGTGTGTGTTGGGGGGGAGGCCGCTTCTCAGAGGGTGTGATCTGACTGGAGTTTCTCCAGCTCTGTGAGTCAAACCTGCTAATCTCCTCTCAGCCTCTCACCAAACATGCAGACACTATTGTTACGCTGCTAAAGTTTCACTTCCTGGCTCAGCTGGGTTCTTTTTTTTTTGCATTAATACTTTTATTCGCTGCCCCCTTGTTTCTGCCCGTGTTTGGTCTTTTTATCTTTCTTTTGTTGTTTTGTTGCCACATCCTGTGTGCAGGGAGAGAGAAGAAGACGGAGAAGAGTTGCAGAGAAGGGAGGCCGGGGGTGCTGAGCGGCCAGGTAAGCGGGGTGGACGGGGTGACAGAATTGTTGTGGCCTAAAATGATACATTTGTGCCCTGTGACAGATGGGGCGTCGCTGAGTTCTCCCGGCAGAGCAGTTGTGTCTAATAATTGTGCCCTCTTTGCAGTCGTTTAGTTTTATATGGCCATTCATAAGACTGGTCCTGTCACTTGAATGGCAGCATGTCAATCCTTGCTGTTGATTTCTTTCACGATGTGTATGCTGATGGATTTGTAATTGCACGCACACACACACACACACATAGGGAGGGATGTAGGTTTATTTAAAGCTGAAGTAAAACAAAATGAGCTGAATTCAAATAAAAAAAGACCCCTGCAATGCATTGCAAGGGTTAACTGCTCGATAAATGCACCCACACTCTTACATGAAAAATGCGCGTTTATTAATTGTTTTGCATCCGTCCTGCAGAGCATTGCAACAGCCATGGGTGCATCACGGGGTGCAATGCACCGGCTCCTGCAGACTCTTCATCTAGCCCCCAAGGTCTGTACAGTCCTACCATTATAGGGCTCCAGGATGTAATCGATGGACTACAAGTGAGGTGACGTAGGTGAGATCCCTCTGCCGCCGCGGGCGGATTGAAGTTGTAGTCTGCGCTGGCCGCTTTCTCCAGTGTAGCCCCAACGCTAGACAAGACGATTTGGCTTGTTGCGAATGGGGGATAGTTCACAGCACTGCGTTTTGGTGGTGTGCCCTGAAAAAAGCACTGCATGCAGTACTTTTTTCTTCTTCACTGCAGCGAGGTGCGATGCGCTACAACTGCATTGCACCAAAATGAGCCCATAGAACTTATTGAATGGCATTTCAATAAAGTTCTAGCAAAGAAAAGGTGAATTGTGATGCACATCATGCATTCATAGGGATCTGTGAATGGATGATGTGGCTGTTTGGGCGGAGCCATATGCATCTGCTTCAGATTCCCGCGAGAAGCTGCACTACAATGTACCAGTGCTGGTGTGCATTCCCAGACACCATGCTGATGTGGTTATCCGCGCTGTTTACCTTTTTGTTTTTTGGTGAGAACTTTATTGAAATGTCACAAGTGACGTTTCATTAAAGAAGAACTCCGGGCACATTTTTATTAACCCTTGCAGTGAGGCTACCCCCACACTGCAAGGGTTAACTGCTCGTTTTGGTCTAGGAAGGAAAATAAAATAAGTTATACTCACCCCATTCTTGGAGCCGGCTTGTTCTTAGATTGGACCCTGGAGCCTCTCTCCCCTCTACGCTGCATCTATCTAAGGCCTGTGAGTCATCACATTGTTTACAAAGTGTATAGGACATGAGGGCGCTGAGAGGCATACCATCACTGCAGTGCAGAAGGAGACAGGCAGGAGGAAGCGCTGTCACAGCCAGCCAGCTCAGAGGATTGGGTGAGTATAATTTTGTTATTTCGCTCCCTAGACCAAAACAAGCACTTAACCCTTGCAGTGTGGGGGTAGCCCCACTGCAAGGGTTAATAAAAATAACGCCTAGAGTTCTACTTTAAAAGAGAACTATGGGGTAAGTGTTTTTCCCCATAGTTCTCTTTAGGGTCACGGGAGGACATATACTAGCGTCCTCCCGTAACCCAAAGCTCAACATATCGCGAGCTACAGCTCGCGATATACTGAGAACGTCGCAGCCGGGACGGATCCCGACAATGCTGTCGAGATCCACCCAGCTGCGTGAGTGACAGCTGGCTCTGCCTGTCTAGAGGCAGAGCCAGCTGTACCCGCCCCCTCCCCCGTCCGTTCCTCCAGTCAGCTCTGGAGGATCGGAGGAGGGAAATTCCTGCGGGGAGCAATGACTGACAGTCACTGCTCTCTGCAGGGAGATGATCGAGAAGTGAGCGAGCAGAATTAAATAGCAAGCTCTGTTGTCCTTGAACAAAGAAGAAAAGACTCACTGATATCTGCATGAGAACAATGATGTATTTAAAGCTATAGTTTATTCCTGCTTATACTTTGCATTCCCTCATATGTTATAACATTTCCGGTTTTCATTACATACCATATGTGATGTAATCAATGGGTCTCTGTCCTTCTCTATGCAATACAGGCAGATCATTGCTGGTGGGAGGGGCCAGCAGGGTGCTGTACAGTAAACTCCCAGTTATCCGACACCTACAGGGATTGGTAGATGCTGGATAACTGTAGTTTTTGGTTGCTTGAGAGTTAATAGTAACTTTCAAGCAACCCCCATCCATCCCCCCCGACCGCGCAGGACCTCACCACAACGCCCCTCTTTCCAACCCCCTCATTTGCTGGCTAGATTCTGCAGGTGAGTGGAAAAAGCGGGCAGTAGGTGGGAGCAATAGCCAGACTGCTATTGGCTATTTCAAATTGCAATAGCCAATAGCAGGGTGCTATTGCAGCTGCCCACTGAGCAGAGGAGCGGACCTAAGAGAGAAAGTTCTCTCTCAGATCTGCTCCTCTGCTCAGTGGACAGGTGAGTTGTGGTATAATATACGCCTGCATCCTTTTATTACATCCGATTATATACAATAAAATGCTCGGCATTTCAGGGTGCAATAGTGTTGCATAAAGTGTAATATACATAAAGTGTAGACGGAAAAAAAGCAAGCACCGCGATCGCACTGTGCGATTTAACCCGGAGTTGTTAGAATAGAGCAAAATCGAATGTTGTTAGTGTCATTTCTCTTCTGGTCAAGTGTTCTTCAATAGTTTCATTAAGGGCTTATTCACAACGAAAGAGTGTGCGTTCCAGAGCGGTAGCTGCTGAAACGCACCGCGATCGCTGAGAAACTTCCCCCCGCGTTTTGGCGTGGGAGGGGGCGTGGCAGTGCATTGAATGCAATAGGGCAAGCCCTATTTTTTGCATTTGCAGTGGAACAAAACGCTGGCAAAGTTTTTCCAGGCGTCTGATCACACTGCGGGCGGGGGCGTGAAGCGGTGCCATTGAATACAATGCACCACCACGCCCCCTCCCGCCCCAAAACGCAAGGGGAAGTTTCTCAGCGATCGCGGTGCGTTCCAGCAGCTACCGCTCTGGAGCACACACGCTTTCGGTGTGAATAAGGCCTCATACAGAACAGAGTGAATGGGGACGATAGCGCATAATGACCTCCAGATGGAGCTGAGGATCATAGGAAATAAATACATGTTAGGAATGAGATACAATTCAAGAAAATGCTGGAGGAAAAGATCATGTAAATGTAACCATTGCTATCTCTGTCTTATCAATAGTTACATTTATAGTATATACAGGGACTTCTGCGCTCGATTAATCGAAGAAAACTGGGCGTTTCTCCTTACAGCTGCTCACTTAAATTGGCTGCATGAGCCTGCATTAATATCATTCAAACATGTGAAGCGGCGCTATCACCCAACAAGTAAACAAATATGTGCAAATAACAAATATTGTAGTGAACAATACTATTGTGAGAGAAAAGAAAAAATAAAAAAAAATGTGTATATATAATATTTTTCACATATTTTCCAAATGACTCCAAATGACTAATAAAGTAGCAAACGTCCTGTGTCAGTGTGTAAAACACATAATTGGAAAAAAGTGTCCAAAGAAAAAGTGTTTTATTCTTTCTTTGTGCGTCACTCTGCCCACTCTTGTCATTTCTTGTGTGTATTTTTTGCTGAAGTGCTCATAAAAAAACCACACCAGTGTTCTTATAAATAAGCCTCTCCCCTCCGTGTTCAGACCCTTGGGTCTCAAAGCACTTCTTATAGGGTAAAACTCCTTCCTCACATTATTTGAAGCTGTCATCTACCTTCCTTCAGATGAGACCAATCCTGATCTTAACGTTTTTCTCCTCTACCGACAGCCCAACTTCATCTCAAAAAGATCTCTTAAAGACAGAAGTGGAAATCATAGCGCACCCCGTATCCATAAAAAGATTTTATTAAGAAAAATACACTCACATAAAAACGAATAAAATCGCGTATCAGATTCACATTCCTGGATGTCAGATCTGTCCTCCTCTTTTCTCCAGGCGTTCTGACGTCACTGACTCAGCTTCTACGCATTACGTCTAATTGACTTCATCAGGAAGCTAGAGTCAGTGAGTTCATCAAGCTCATATATACAAGCACTCTATTAACCCTTACTATGATAACTATCTTAAACCATTGAAATCTATGATCTTCACGTTCATACAATTCAGTTACATTTATATGTTCATCACCTCCAGCGGTCTCTTGAATTGTATCTCATTACTAACGTATTTGTTTCCCTATGATCCTCAGCTTCATCCAGTGAGCATAATGCGGTATTTTCCCCTATGTACTTTGTTCTGTATAAATATACTTATTGAAGAACATTCCACCAGGAGAGAAATCACACTGAGAACATTTGTTTTTGCCCCATTCTCACAACAGCTTACTAACTCGCACAGAACAAATTTACATGCAGTTTCGCTGGACAGATAAGCTATGTACATTTTTATACATAGACACTATAGTACATATTGTGCAAAAGGGCTCAGTTGTGAATCTGATTTTCCTTTGTAGGTTATGAGCATAAAACCTAATTTTCCTTCTGCGACAGAATGTGCAATACTAAATAAATTAAACATTTCCAACCCAGATGATTGCCTTTTAATGGACTGTGGTTGGTACCACTTAGAAACATGTTGAAATCACTATTATCAGATGATGTAATGCAAGTCAGTATCTAAATGCTTCCTCACGCCTTATGTTTACAGGGAAGGGGGGGGAGGCGCAACCCAAATAAAATGGGAATGTGGTATGCAAAAGACGAAGCTATGGTCTACATAAATTGTCGTGCACTTCAAAGCTGAGTGATTGTGTGTATTAAGCAGTTCAGTTTAATATGGTTTTTTTTTCCAACGAGCACCAGAAAGCAGTTTTTTGCATGGTATTTGCTCTAATGTGAGTGCAAGAGATCCCATGCAGGTAGAGAACCCCGAAAAGAGAAGTATGGCCATACCTTTCTTTTAATATACTTCTCTTTTCAATCACAGGAGTACATTTACTAATGTCCTCCTGTGACCGACGGTCAGTCGACTGCGGCCTAATGCCTGCTGTTCCTCAGTCTAGAGCAGCGTTTCCCAAATTTATTTAGGTCACGGCACCTTATAAAAGTATGCATAATCTCGAGGTACCTCAGTTTAAAATGGATCCCCTCCTAAATCTCTACCAGACCCTTATCCCAGATAGGGATCTGGTATAGATTTTAAGGGGCACCTCGCGTAAAAACACACACAAAATTTGGGTCCCCTTTTTCACATTAGGAGCCTCAGTCCCCCCATTCACATCATGGGCCTACCATCACATCAGACGCCTCAGTCCCCCCATCATCAAAGTCCTACCATCACACCAGGAGCCTCAGTCCCCCCTTCACATTAAAGTCTTGCCATCACATCAGAAGCCTCAGTCCCCCCTTCACATCAAAGTCTTGCCATCATATCAGAAGCCTCAGTCCACCCTTCACATCAGAGTCCTACCGTCACATCAGAAGCCCCAGTCCCCCCTTCAGATCAAAGTCCTAACATCACATCAGAAGTTTCAGTCCGCCCTTCACATCAGGGTCCTTCTGTCACATCAGAAGCCTAAGTCCTCCTTCACACCAGGGTCCTACCATCACATCAGAAGCCTCAGTCCCTCCTTCACATCAAGGTCCTACCATCACATCAGAAGCCTCAGTCCCTCCTTCACATCAAGGTCCTACCATCACATCAGAAGCCTCAGTCCCTCCTTCACATCAAGGTCCTACCATCACATCAGAAGCCTCAGTCCCCCCTTCACATCTATGTCCTACCATCACATCAGAAGCCTCAGTCCCCCCTTCACATTAAAGTCTTATCATCACATCAGAAGCCTCAGTCCCCCCTCCACATCAAAGCCCTGCCATCACATCAGGAGCCTCAGCCTCCCCTTCACATCAATGTCCTACCATCACACCAGGAGCCGCAGCTGCAGCAGCATGGGAGACCTGGACAGAGAGGCAAACCTTTGCCTTTTGTGAACCCACCCAACCTGGATAAGCGTTAATCATGTCCATGGGGCTGATGGCCGGCCTGCCTGCACTATGAAAAGGCATGGCGCTGTGTGAAAAATTTGAGGCACTCCTGAGGGAGCTAAAAGGCACCCTGGTTGAGAAAGGCTGGTATAGAGGGATCCCTAGAATATTGTCTGGATCCACCTCAGCTGCCCAATTGACTGTTGGCCGCCTGTGCCTTGGCCTGTAGCTCCAGTATGGAATCTCTGTGTGGGGAAGGGGGACAATGACTGACAGTTACTGCTCTGCACTAGAATCAAAGCCAACTGATCATGTAACCACGGATCAGTTGGCTCTCGATTTTACACATTTACACCTAAACGACAGCGTATTTAAGAGCATTTTTGCGGTGCACGATTTTGCGCGCATCTTCTCGAGCGTATTAAGTTGAGCATTTTTGTGAGCAGACTGTGACATATTGATGTAAATGGGAAATGCGCATAAAACACGCACAAAATAATTGTGCCGCCCGTTTCTTATTGAGTCTATGGGGACAAATCATGCTGATCTGGCACAAAAAAAAAATAAGCTCCTATACTTTTTCCAGCTTGTTCGGCTAATCTTTAGGCTCGCTCGGCCGACAGGAAGCCTTCGGTTCAGCCGAATTGAAGGGCTGCTCTATGGGCTATTCACTATAGCTTGTACAGCAGCTGAGGCACACAGCTGGGCCGAACGCATATGCTTTGGCTCGTCAAGGCCGAAGACACAGCCAAAGCAGGGAGAACGGTCTGCTGAAGCAGGTCCCCCTCCTGGAAAAACAGTCTCCCAATGCCGAGGGCATGTGGCCTGGTATGGCACAGGGAGGGGGGCACTTGCTTGCCCCCTCCTTTCCTCTCCTGCCAGGCCAGTGTCTGAATTAAGGGTCTGGTATGAAATGTTATGTCTGGTATGAAATTTTAGGGGGGAACCTACGGTTTTCCTACCTGACCTAATGGGTCTGGTTTGGGAAGGTGACCCCACAATGTTTGTTTTTGTTTACATGTCATTTGTCATTCTGCACGGCAGCATTCGGCTATTCACTCTCTGCTGTTTGGCCCTTATGAGAATATGGGTCGAACAACAGAGACTCAATTGAGAAACGTTCACCTCAGCAAATGCAGATGTTGGATCAGCTGAGGCGAATGGATTCTTCCCTTCGATTTGTTCGGCTGAACCGAAGGGAAGTGAAGGGAGCTGATGTATGGCTAAAAATAGGCTTCAGCTCCCTTCACTTCGGCTCGGTTATTCACTTGGCTGCCTTCGGCAGGTTAGTGAATAACCCCCAAGTTTTACTCTCCCCATAAACATAAATGTATGTCTATCAATGTATGTCTATCATATGTGTGCAGTTGCTCTTTACTTGCTTGTTAACTCTGGAATCACATTGCATGGCTGAGCTTTTCATTGTATTAGATGGTTTCATTGCTCGGGTCTTATTACTTTATTCTATGTTAATGAGGGATATTCCTTTTCAGGACTGGTAGTACCTTGTGAAATCCTGGCAAATTGTTGGGTAGATTGGGAATGATAAAATGTGTTTCAGTCGTATTCTTGTGTCTGCATTTACTTTTATTATCTCGGTAAGTGTGAGAGATCACTTGACAATCACATTGCAGGGCTAGACTTTAATTGCATAACCTCTTCAGAAGCAGATTCACCCATTGCTGTTCTGTTATTACTCCGGCAAATGCTAATGAGACTTTTTCTCTCGGGAGTGAGTCTGTAGCTTGTGAAACAATCAGAAATTGTTTAGTAGACAGATTTTTTTTATTGCAAGATGGTGATTTTGCAGAATTGCTGTTTGTGTTCACTGGATACTGTTGGGTGATTAAAGACAAATGCCAGTGAGACATCAAAGCTGAACTCCAGGCTTACCTTCAGTCTTGCGCAATTGTACAGGCTCCTCTCCTGTGCTGGAATTTCTTATTCTGATTTCACGGGACACTGTGAGCTTCACTCTCACAGGAGCACAGAGACCCACTGATGACAACACCGGGCCAAAAACAAGGTATGTAATGAAAAGAGATCATTTTGATTTAAAAAAGTAATTAGAATGTTGATGAGAGGGAAAATAAGGAACAAGGAAAGGGAAAATAAGCAAGTTAAACTTTAGCTTAAATGCAGTTATATATTCTTTAAAGAATGTATATATATTTTTTAATGCAACTCACTTATGTACATGAATTTGTGTTATCAGACTTCTGTAATTCCCTATACACAAATATTCACAAAGGCACAGGGAGGGTCAGCACTAGGAGTCACGCAGCATACCTCCCATCTGTCCCTCATTTGGAGGGGCTGTCACACTTTTGAAACAAGCATGACAGTTCCAGTCGTCTACAGGTTATAAGTATGCTCTCAAACAAGATGTGCTGCATCTGCAGTGTCGATCCGGGATCTGGATTTTCAAGACTAGCTGAATGAAATTACAAATCCTTTGGCATGTAAAACAGCTTGCTATATACTGTATACTATGGTCCTGAGCAGGCAGTACCCACCCTGTTCTCAGGCTTTGCAAAGCAGAGGATATTGATGATTGGCAGCACAATCTATATATAATACTGTTGATGTTGCTTCTGCAGGACCAAAAAATGGACCTCTGGTGAGAGCTGAAAATGATACTTTAACATCGATCAGTGCACACAAATACTAGTAGCTAAATACCAGACTTATACTTAATACCCAGCAGAGGACCGTTGCTATTGACACTCCTGGAAATGTCCATTTAACTGCAAATTTTTCTGGATTAGAGCAGCATTTGGAGGTGCAGGCAGCAGGAAAGGTATTTGCAGACTTCTTTTACAGGTATAGATTCATTTCCAATGTTTAGTATAGTGGCAGGGTCATTTTAAGGGAGCAGAGAGGGCAAGGTAGTAGGAGTCTTTATTTTGAGTATAGGTCTACTTTGAGGTACAGTGCTCCATAAGGACTCTGTATTACAAATACTCTATGACAGTGGTGTACAACTTTCTTAAGGGGCCTGACATCACCAAAGGACTGTGCAAAATATTCAATAAATGTAATGACTGTGAATATGCTATAAGAGATGGTCAGAGACTGCAAACATGTTAGACATTATTGGAGACTGGGGACATGCTATAGAGGTTCTTGGAGACTGAGGACATGCTATAGAAGTTGATGGACACTGGGGACATGCTGTAGAGCAGGGGTGCCCATTAGGTAGATCGTGATCTACCAGTAGCTCTCAAAGCTGATGCTGGTAGATCAGGAAGGGTGTGAATGGTGGCCCCTTTATTCCGTTTTGGTATACTGTATTTATTTAGCTGTGCACACATGATTACCTATTAGCCTGAGTCTGCTGAGCCAAGCTCCCTGACACCTTTCTGGTGGATTCTGGTGGTCGAAGTGCTATGTATTACATCAAAGAATATTAGTTTACGCAGCCTGTTGCACTGCACTGTTTGCAAAATACAGCAAAGTGAGCCAGGAGTGAGAGTGGGGAAAGACAGCCAGGAGAGAGCGAGGAAAGACAGCCAGGAGAGAGCGAGGAAAGACAGCCATGAGAGAGCGAGGAAAGACAGCCAGGAGAGAGCGAGGAAAGACAGACAGAAGAGAGAGGAGAGACAGGTCAGGAGGATGAGCAAGGAGAGACAGCCAGGAGAGCGAGGAGAGACAGCCAGGACCGAGAGAGAGCAAAGGAGGTTTTTTTTTCCGTTGGTAGATCTCATGTAGCTCGTCATTTGAAAAGTAGATCTCAAAAATTGTGGGCACCCCTGCTGTAGAGGGAAGAGCGAGGAAAGACAGCCATGAGAGAGCGAGGAAAGACAGCCAGGAGAGAGCGAGGAAAGACAGACAGAAGAGAGAGGAGAGACAGGTCAGGAGGATGAGCAAGGAGAGACAGCCAGGAGAGCGAGGAGAGACAGCCAGGACCGAGAGAGAGCAAAGGAGGTTTTTTTTTCCGTTGGTAGATCTCATGTAGCTCGTCATTTGAAAAGTAGATCTCAAAAATTGTGGGCACCCCTGCTGTAGAGGGTGGTGGAGACTGGGGACATGCTAAAGAAGTTGTTGCAGACTGGGGGCATGCTACAGAAGTTGTTGCAGACTGGGGGCATGCTTTAGAAGTTGTTGGAGACTGGGGGCATGCTTTAGAAGTTGTTGTAGACTGGGGGCATGCTTTAGAAGTTGTTGGAGACTGGGGGCATGCTTTAGAAGTTGTTGGAGACTGGGGGCATGCTTTAGAAGTTGTTGGAGACTGGGGGCATGCCTTAGAAGTTGTTGGAGACTGGGGGCATGCTATATAAGTTGTTGCAGACTGGAGACCTGCTAAAAAGAAACATAAAAAGAGATGGATAGCGCAGAAAAAGTAATATAGCGTGCATGAAATAAACCAGCCCATTTAACTACTAATATATTTTTACTATGATAATATTTTTTCTACACTGTCTTGTGTAAATCACCCAGGTGAAGAAAACACAGACTACAGTTTGCAGGGGCCCAGAGGGCCACATAATGAATGCCGAATGGCCTCTTGCAGCACTTGGGCCATTGGTTGGACACCAGGGCTCTAGGATAATAGGCATTATATTTGTGTAAACATTCATGTTGCTTGCTCATTATCACATTAAAGGCAGCATCACAGATGTGTATTTATAATAATGTAAACTGTTTTCCTGAGCAACTCCAATTACCATTCAGCTCTTAATAGCTAAATTAGATGAAACAGATAAGTTGTTCCTACGAGCTACAGGTAGAATAGCACAGCCTCCAAGTATTATAAACATTATCTAAAAAGCAAATAGGGAGAACATCTGTCATCAGATGAGTACAAACAAGAAAAGCTGCATGTAATATCAGCAACAATGTTTAATGATCAGGAACTGCAACTTATCTGACATAACATATTACACTAAAATCATGTCTAAAAACAGCACCGTTTAAACAGTTTTTTATGTGCAAGCCCAACTCAGGTTATTCCAACCTTTTCTTAGAATCGTCACTTATGTAAGGGAATGGAAGTTAAAACATGTTTTACAAGCAGACCGTCATGCAGTTGCCTGGAATGGTACTGTGATATGTACAGTGTACTCTAGGTTCAATAAGGGAGATAACTTGAAGGCTCATTTAGACATCATACATATTAGAATCCCGATCTCTTGTTAATCGCAATGTAAACTATTGTACATGTCAAGATTACATGTGGCATAATCTCAAGATAATAGAAAGAAATGTCAACACTGGGTGGGGATGATAAACATACCTGAAGTAGATTCAGTGATAAGCAGGAACCCTGGAACACAGCCACTCTTGCGTGTCAATTGGCTGGACACGTTTACAGTTTACAGGATGAAATAACATTACAGCTCCAAAATATCAACTGTTTAGTCACCAAAGATAGAAGAGACTCTATCGCTAAAGCAGGGGTGCCCATTAGGTAGATCGTGATCTACCAGTAGCTCTCAAAGCTGATGCTGGTAGATCACGAAGGGTGTGAATGGCGGCCTCTTTATTCCATTTTGGTATATTTATTTAGCTGTGCATACATGATTACCTATTAGCCTGAGTCTGCTGAGCCAAGCTCCCTGACACATTTCTGGTGGTTGAAGTGCTATGTATTACATCAAAGAATATTAGTTTATACAGCCTGTTACAAAATACAGCAAGGTGACCCAGGAGAGAGAGAGAGCAGGGAGAGACAGCCAGGAGAGACAGCCAGGAGAGAGAGGAGAGACAGCCAGGAGAGAGAGCAAGGAGAGACAGCCAGGAGAGAGAGCAAGGAGAGACAACCAGGAGAGAGAGCAAGGAGAGACAGCCAGGAGAGAGAGCAAGGAGAGACAGCCAGTAGAGAGAGTGAGGGAGGTTTTTTTTTCGTTGGTAGATCTCATGTAGCTTGTCATTTGAAAAGTAGATCTTAACACAAAAATTGTGGGCACCCCTGCGCTAAAGTAAGAAAAAACACTTACACTCTTAGTAGTGTTTAGCAGTGGTTTGTGTATATTAATACCTGACAGTATTATTACTGAAGAGTATGTTTCCCAGAACATGCACTAAAGTAAATGTTGGGGTTACCTAGCCCTAATAAATCAGGGTTAATCTAGTTAAAGGTTAATTGGTTTATTGCATTTGGGGGTATGGTACAGGTCCTTTAGTTGAAAACATAGTCCAATAAATTCAAGCAATGCAAGAGTTTCACACACTGATTACCGTAGTCAGGCCATGTTATGGTAAGAGTAACTTCCAAGCACCAGGAATGCATGTCGTTACACATGGAGTTTTTCAGAAGTCAGAACTTATGAACTGCATACTTGTTTAAAGTCTGTATCTCAGAAAGTATTGTAGCTATTGCATCACCATGACAGCCAGATACTATATTTTGTATGATAAGCCGTGACGTTTATTACTGAAGTTCTGACATTGACTTAATTCCTGGTGTTCAGGTCTTTCCAGTTTGGAGGCTGTAAATTCCACTTTGTAGTATTGCAGCCACTTTTATTTCATAGTTACATAGTATTTGAGGTTGAATAAAGACATTAGTCCATCAAGTCCAACCTATTAGGATCTCATTCTAGGAGTACCTGTACCCCTGTATATTACGGTCCCTTAAGAAATCGTCCAAAAGTTTCTTGAACAATTCCACATTCTTTGCTGAAATCACTGTCTGTGGCAGTGAGTTCCAGACCCTAACTGATCTTACTGTGAAGAACCCCCTTCGCCCCTTGTGCTGGAATTTTTTTTCCACCAATTTTAGGTGGTGGCCTCTAGTTTTTGTAATGGAGTTAATTTTAAACAGTTTATCGCTAATGTTGCTGCCACCATTGAACATTTTGTACATGGAGATCATATCCCCCCTCAATCTCCTCACCTCCAATGTGAACATGTTTAAATTTAGTAGCCTTGTCTCGTAGCTCTGGTCCTCCATACCCCTAATTAGTTTGGTTGCCCTCCGCTGGACTTTTTCCAACTCAAGGACATCTTTTCTTAGTACTGGTGACCAGAACTGGACTGAACTGCATACTTGTTTAAAGGAGAACTATGAGATGAGTGATTTCCACTCAAAGTCTGTATCTCAGAAAGTATTGTAGCTATTGCATCAGCATGACAGCCAGATACTATATTTTGCCTGCCTCTGTTCAGGGGTTGAAATCTTTGTCACCATCCTCTATAACTCCAGCAGATAACTACGGCGGAGCATGCACTACAGTAAATGTTGGGTTACCTAGACCTAATAAATCAGGGTTAATGTAGTTAAAGGTTAATTGGTTTATTGCATTTGGGGGTATGGTACAGGTCCTTTAGTTGAAGACATAGTCCAATAAATGCAAGCAGTGCAGCAGATTTACATATTGATTTTTCCCTGTCTTTTGCTGCCTATGTTCAGGGGTTGAGATCTTTGTCACCATCCTCTGTAACTCCAGCAGATAACTATGGCGGAGGTTACCTGAAATATATACTGCTGGGGTAATGGTTAGATAGCTAATAGTTTACAGAACCCAATGATGAAATCACAGTGCTGTGTTTGAATTGACAGATATTAGATTCCTTAGATTATGCTACTGCTGCTTCCTGACCTGTGACACACTCCTTAACCAGTTGACATCCGCGGTGTTAAACCCCCTTCCCATCCAGGCCATTTTTATTGCATTGTTATTGCTATTATATAGGGGGATAACAACCCCCTATATAATAGCAAAGGCACACTGACAGGTCCTCTTTATGGAGATATTAGGGGTCTCTAGGACCCCTAATATCACCTATGGACCCCAAAAGAAGCTGATAAAGCAGAGATCTGCTTTATCAGCTTCTTCTCTCTCCAGATGACTGACAGGTGAATGCGGAAGTGATGTAACACACATCACTTCTGCATTCACAGCCCGGACGGGGATCAGCAAGGAGCTGATCTCCCGTCCGTGAAATGAATGCTGTCCGTGTTAAGAAATATGGTGAAGAATATTGGACCTAATCAATGATATTCAGTAGACTAGTTTTCAAAAGTTGTCATAGGCTACATTGTTGAATCTATAGATCAAGTTCCTGTAGGGTCCTACACTCAGTATTGTAGCTATTTTGACTGTCAATTGCTGCCTCTGAAGTCATAGGTGTGTTCCCATGGCCACTGGCGGCAATAACATTTCAGAGGGCAAATTAAACATTACCTTTAAAAAAAAAGTGTCATACATTCGGTGAAGCCAGTTTTTAGAGACCCAGGACAAGTTAATGGTTTGGACAAAAACCTGAGGATAAAAAAAAAAAAAGCTGTGTTGGATACCCAAAACATGTTGATGACAGGTGATTGGCTAGTCCTTCACAAAAAAGTTCAAGTACCCTGAACACAAACAAAATGTGTACTTTAAGGCCCCGTTCACATATAGCGAATTGTCGCGCGATTTCCGCCGCGATATCGCGCATTTTTGCCGCGCGATATCGCGAGAAGTCGCCGGCCAATGTTATTCAATGGAGCTGTCTTAACTCCATGTCGCGGTCGCAAGTCGCTTCTACCGGACCCTTTTTTCTGCGGATTTTGCGCGATTTTGCTTTTTTTCTATGGAGCCCGACGGGGAAGGTCGCGCTACGGTCGCTGGATCGTCGCTGGAACGTCGCCCCGAAAGTCGCGCTATCCTGGCCGTGCGGATCCGCTGCAAAAGGTATGTCGCTAGGTGTGAATGGGGTCTAATACATAATGAATCTCTGTTGCCAAGTTGCACAAACAAGGAACTAGATCCTTAATACTCTTTTCCAGAAACAGTGTTATATTGTATTCAACGAGGACTGGAACAAGATGTATTCTTTGGCAAGTTGAAGACCTAAATGTTAACTTTATCTATACTAAACAATGTAAAATGATCTTGCCCTTGTTCTACACACATTTCAGTGGTCTCCCTTTAAACTACTGAAGTTACTACTGTAAGATTTTGCCCCACAAGTCAATGCTTTTTTTTGGTTGTCCATGCATATGCCAACAAAATTATTGAGATTCATTCCTAACGGTGGCCACATAGGGGCCTGCATGATTGGATATAAACATAATCAAATCTAAGGTAAATCTAATTTGTCTTTGGAGACACCTCTAGTCTTACATCCTGAGAAGGTAACTTTGAAAATAGGCATCAGGTTTCAGCTTAAGGTACTGTCCTCATTTTACCCGAGTCAATTACTATGCTTGCCCACTATTGCCAGAGATCCAGAAGAGTTCAGGAATTCAAAATTCATGTGTGTTATTCCAACAAGAAATAGAAAAGGTCAAAAGGTGTTGGAACCTTACTGTAGTAAAATGTATTACTTCATGTATTACAAATTGTACAAGAAGAACACATTATTTAAATCGGGAATCATTCTGCAGATTTCATGAACAGAAGTTTGGTCTTCCGTGTCTACATTCTCTATAGTTGAACCATAGGCATTGTACAATTGGATGAGGTGTTGCATGATTGAATAATTCATCCAATCAAAGAACGCCCAGTATTCATTGAGAAAAATACTATGCTTACACTAAATGGCCAGTGTGCTAAGCAAGCAACCCACTGTATTTTAAGAGCATAAGGGATATGGCTCAGCACAATGGCCATTCCTATACCCAGAATATGCTTTAATATACTATACTAGCTGCGACTACTTCAGTGTATTACAGAATCTCCATGGCCCTGCTAGTAATCATTCATATACACTTTCTTTGTGCAAAGCTGGAGTGAGTATGTGTACATTTTTTAACTTGGAGGTCAGCTTTAAGCATATTAAAGCTGTAATTGCATTATGCAGTTTGTCATGACAATATGTCAATGCTGATAGGGTCAAATATTTTGAAGGATATACAGTAATCAGACAGCTGCTATGTTTGAGGGTTCTTTACAGTAAGAGCGGTTAAGGTCTGGAACTCACTGCCATCGGCAGTGATTTCAGCCAAGAGTGTAGATTTGTTCAAGAAACTTTTGGACAATTTCTTAAGGGACCGTAATATCCAGGGATACCAGTATCCCTAAGAATGAGATGATGCGTGGACCTATATGGGTTGGACTTGATGGACGTATGTCTTTATTCAACCCCAAATACTATGTAACTATGTTTTGCGCGTTTTATTTGCAGTTCAGTGTTCTCCTCAGAATATGACTGCAGGGCCTACTGTTGACAATGAAATGAACATATGTTCAGTGGAACACAGAAAGGTATATGACACTTTAAAGAAGCTCTATCTAACCAACATTTTATTAAAATGACTTGCAATGGGAGAGCAAGTCATGTGAAAACTTAGGCTGGCCATACATCTCCACTATTCAGATCATTTCGCAAGAATAGTTTAAGATTTGAGCACTTCCAGGTTCATACTATCTGTACACTCTGCTCTTTCAATCCTGATGCAGGGGGTAGATGTCAAGGGTAGTGGTGGCACCTGTAGAAGTGATCAGTTGGGAGGAAAAATGTTAATAAACTCCTATCTACGACAACGCTAGGAGGTTGTTTAAAGACAGTGGCTGGGAATTTATCAAAACTGGAGCAAACAGAATCTGGAGCAGTTGCCCATGGCAACCAATCAGCATCTGTCTCTTCAGTTTGCTCAGGTAAGATTTGAAAATGAAAGAGAGAAAAAGGATTGTCTGCCATGCAAATCTTCTCCAGATTTTGTCTGCTCCAGTTTTGATAAATTCCCCCCAATGAACAGTCTGTACTTACCTTCTCTACACTCCCCTGCTGCTCTAATCCTGTCAGATTTCCTGAAAATTGTGATGCAAGTTTTAAGTCTCTGAAGTTGAAATTATACTTCTAAACATGTAAATGATCACATTTATGTGTGTGTTACATCAAAATATTGCTTCCCTTCAAAGAATACAACATACACTAAAGCCCCTTAATACTAAAAACTAGGCAAGTGGTACAGTGGACAGTCATGAAAACATAACGGTTTGACTGTTAAAGGTCATTGTTTCTATAACTGTGTCATAATTAATATAACTCCTTTGAGATAACTATGCTGGAAAAATGGATTCCTGTGAAATGAACCATTGTGCTCCATGCTAATAATAGGCTGTTGGAAGATGCATTGGTGTTTCTGTTGCCCATTCTGTTGCCAGCGAAACGTGTCTGCTCTACAGATGAACAGTTTGATTGAGATTTACATAGATGTATTGTCCATATGTAATGTTTTTATTCTGTCTTGGCTGACACTCATTTGTTTGAAAACTTAATGGGAACCGTTGCTAACTGCCAGGTACTATTCAAATTAAATGGAGCCATATGAAATCACTAATGCAATATGCAGAAAGCTCTGCCAGTAAGCAGAATTGAGTCAGACTGGGTCTCTCCATAGTCTTATCTCTCTGGTTTAATTTGGCTCAGCACTACTGACAAACGTGCATCTTTGTTTATTGCAAGGAAGGGTCTTACTCTCACTTTTGTTCTCTTTTTTTTTTATTAACCTGTCTCTTGAAGCAGGTTGGTTTTGGACACCTAGTGCCGTTAAAGCCCAACTTCAGGGTAACTTAAAGTTTGCCTTGCAGGGGAGCTGCCTTGCACTGCAAGGGTAAACTGCTTCTTTATACCTAGGGGACAGGAAAAAGCTGTGTTTACTTACCCAATCCCCACTGTCCCAGTGAACAGCAGTCCGCTCTTCGTCCCTTCCGCACTGTCAGTGTTTATAGACTGTACCTCGGCATGCTCACATACAATGCAGGGATATAGAGTTTGCATTGAACTTAATGCAATTGGCCGCATGGGAATACAATGCACATCAATGCCTGTGGTCCGGTCCGAAAAATAGGGCTTGCAGCATTTTTTCGGACCAGACCGCAGGCATTGATGTGCCTTGCGCTCCTGTGCGACCGATCGCATCGCGGCCAGAGGGCGTGGCTACGATGCCATTCACTTCAATGGACTGTCACGCCCCCTCCCGCCCCACAACAAACTGAGCCGGCTGCAATGCGATAGCTTTGCTGGCAACAGAATGGGCAAAAAAAACACCAATCCATCTTCCAACAGCCTATTATTAGCATGGAGCACAATGGTTCATTTCCCAGGAATCCATTTTTCCAGCATAGTTATCTCACAGGAGTTATATTTTATAGTAATTATCACACAGTTACATAGTTAGTCAGGTTGAAAAAAGTCCATCGAGTTCAACCTATAGAGATACGGAGAAAAAAAAAAAAGAAGAAAAGCCTAAACAGAATGCTATGCACACAGCTACCCCCTGTTGATCCAGAGGAAAGCAAAAAAAACCCTAGCATGGTTCAATTTGCCCCAAAAGGGGAAAAGGGGGAAAAAATTCCTTCCTGATCCCATAAGGCAATCGGATATTGCCTGGATCAACAATCTCTGATGCCTAATATACCTATAAGAACTCAATATCCAGTAATATTCTGTGCATTTAAGAATACATCCAGATGTTTTTTT
Source organism: Nanorana parkeri (assembly GCF_000935625.1). NCBI lineage: Eukaryota > Metazoa > Chordata > Amphibia > Anura > Dicroglossidae > Nanorana > Nanorana parkeri. The sequence continues at coordinate 216,159 of NW_017306746.1, forward strand.
AAAACAATTAACGGAGCTAGCTAGAACTAGGTCCTGGGGGAGTCTATTCCACATTTTCACAGCTCTAACTGTGAAGAATCCTTTCCGTATGCAAAGGTTAAACCTCTTTTCCTCCAGACCCAAAGAGTGCCCCCCTTGTCCTTTGCAGTGACCTTAACGTTATAGAAACAATGACCTTTAACAGTCAAACCGTTATGTTTTCATGACTGTCCACTGTACCACTTGCCTAGTTTTCAGTATTAAGGGGGTTTAATGTACGTTGTATTCTTGAAAGGGAAGCAATATTTGTTTGTACCTTTCCTGAACACACACTTAAATGTGATAATTTACATGTTTAGAAGTATAATTTCAACTTCAGAGCAATAAAACTTGCATCACAATTTTCAGGAAATCTGGCAGAGGATTAGAGCAGCAGGGGAGTGTAGAGAAGGTAAGTACAGACTGCTCATTGTCTTTAAACAACCTCCTGGCGTTATCGTTGATAGGAGTTTATTAACCTTTTTCCTCCCGACTGATCACTTCTACAGGTGCCACCTCCCTTCTGACATCTACCTCCTGCATCAGGATTGAAAGAGCAGAGTGTACAAATAGTATGAACCTGGAAGTGCTCAATTCTTGAGAAAAAATGTAAGGAAATACCTTCCTGAGCATTGTATATTTGTTTGATCTGGATTCATTATTGAAAAAAAAAGTTTAATTGGAAGAAGCAACAAATATCTTACAGGGAATTTATAGCCAGAATGGATAATATCATGCTAAATGAACGTCTGACAAGCATACTGGTTGATAGACAACCTGGGTTTCTCCAGGTATGGATACCATGGATACAACTCCAACACCCCTACATGGCCTAATCTAGTCTCTGTGGCATATGAGGACGTCCCATCAAACTTGTGAGGCTGTTAACCTCCGGAGGGCTTAATACGACTGCCTTCATACTGTTTTATGCTCCTTATGGAGTGGAACCGAAGTAGCGAGATCCACCCCCTTTTTCTATCCTATATCTTATCTGAACCTATTCTGACTCTCTCTCCCCCCCCCCTTTTCCTTCTTTTTCTCTCTCTGGGACTATGTGTTATTATGTTTTTCAACCCACACTAATATGGAACTTTGTATTTTTGAGAGGACATTGGTAATCTTACATTGCAGTTGTTTCCAACCTGATTCTACTAGATTGTCCATAATAGTCCTCTCTCTTAAGATATATCACAGGACCACATGTAGTATTCTCTGTTACATCTGCCGACCACATGTATTTGCAGTGATGTTTGTAATACATGGTCCCGTTGTTATGACTGCTGATCTATGTTTGTATATTTACTATTGAAAAAATCTAATAAAAACTTTGAAATAGAAAAAAAAAGTTTAAGTAAGAGTTTAAAGGAGAACTATGAGATGAGTGATTTCCACTCACCTCATAGTTCTAAGCCGACCTGTGACAATGAGACTGTCACAGGTCGGCTCAGTAGATCGGGAGGTGAGAGAACACATACCGGGTTCCCTCACCTCTCGATCCTGTCACGGCTCTCTGCCGTGACAGGGGGAGGGGCTGGATTCCCCTCTCCCCGCTCCGATCTGCCAGCGCTGACTGGCGGAACGGACGGGGGAGGGGGCGGGTACAGCTGGCTCTGCCTCTAGATAGGCAGAGCCAGCTGTCACTCACGCAGCTGGGCGGATCCCGTCATCTAAGTCGGGATCTGCTCCAGGTGTGGCGTCTCAGTATACCGCGAGCTGTAGCTCGTTTTATATTGAGCTTAGGGTAACGGGAGGACGCTAGTTTGTGTCCTCCCGTTACCCCAAGAAGAACTATGGGGAAAAACACTGAACCCATAGTTCTCCTTTAAGGGCTTGTTCACACCATTTTCTGGTCCAGATCTGGTGTAGATCTGCAGACGCTGTGCAGTGCGTTTTTGACATGTTTTTGACGTGTTTGTACTGCGTTCCGGATGCGTTCCAGTTCCTTTTTTATTTTTTTGTGGAGTGGGGCTGTCAGCTGTTAAGTGCAGTGCGTTTTCAGCGCGTTTTCATTGCGTTTTTGACGCGTTCGTGCACGTTCCAGACCGGAGAAAATATGACATGCAGTATTTTTTTTGTCCCGAACGGAACGGACTGCGCTGGTTAGAACTGGAGCCCATAAAACTCATACAGGGTTATTCACAAAAGGGTGAAGAGTTAGGAGAAGGCAGGGGAAGGAAACAATCTAGGCCAAAACAGCTGAATTGGAAAAATTATCCAATTCAGCTCACTTTCCAGTTCAGCTATGTTGTCCTAGATTGTTCACTTCTCCTGCCTTCTCCAAACTCTTCCTTTTTCTGAATAACCCTGATAGGGATACATTGGGATGCATTTTTAGTGCAGGAGCAAACTGTTCTGGTCCGAACAGAATCCGGATACTAATACTACTTTAAGACTGCATCGTTTTTATTTCCTCAAGATATAACAAAATATTGGTACTTGTGTATGAGGGGGTCAATGTCAGATGATCAAACAGTCACTTGGACAACATACATCACCACAAAGTCATTTCCTGCTGCTGAAGACAATGCAACTTAATTTTGTCATTTACAGATAAGACTCTTGTAGATGTCGTACTTTAGTTGTAGAATGGTTGAAGATCAGCACTACAGTCCTTTTATAAATGTTGGTTTCTAGATATATAATACCAAGAAATTAGCTATTACCCTCAGGATGCCACTTGTTAAACAAATATTACAGGAAATGGTTGTCATTAAGAAACCAGATGGAGACATTCATTTACACGTGAGAAAGCTATGCTTGTTTTATTATTGTTTTATTATTGTTTTATTATTATTATTATTATTGTTGTTATTGTGATAGCTACTTCTACTACTGTGTATATGTGCCTGCATAGTTTGCTTCACTTTTTAGAATCCGGGTGAATCAAAAATAAAGATTTAAAGATTAACATAATGTAAACCCAGTCAGAGGGAAATCAGAAAAACGACAAATAAAACAAATGCTCACATTTACAAAGAACTGGCTAAGCAGGGCCGTAGCGAGGGCGAGACGACTGAGGTTTTTGCCTCAGGCGCAGGTGCTGGGGGGGGGGAGTGGTTCACTTCTCATTGGATCACCGCTGCATACAGATGGGGAGAGCAGCGGGGATCCAGAGGAAAAGCTGCAGGCTGTGCTCTGTGCGTGGCTGAGTGGCGGAGGATCGGTACATATAATTGATATGTACCGATCCTCTATGCAGAGCAAACACTGGAGCATTCAACTGATTGAGTGTTTGTAAATAACGTCCCCAGTTATGAATAAACAGGATGTGCTTTACATTACTTCCTGTTCATTCATGACTTTCTGAGTGGGTAGCGGCACACTGTACAGAGGATTCTCCCCATTCAGAAACTGGTTGATAGTAAATATTTTCTGAATGAATGGGAAGCCTCTATACTTTATTCAGCATAAAGATCAGAGGACAATAAAATAGTCTGTGGCAGTGAATTGACTATAGAAAGGTGCAGAGAAATCCTGGAGACAGGACTGAGACTGAGAGGTAGTAATAAGAGATCCTTAAAGTTGAAGCTCATTAGGAGTATTGATGAGCCTGGGTTCAGCAAAGCCTGCTCAAAACTGTGACAGACACTGCCCCCTCCCAACCAGCCACAACTGATTGTGCCCCTAGGGGAAAGTAGCAGCCATTGTTCTGAGCAAGCTAATGCGGCCTTAGGCAAACTTGTTTCACACCAAGACCAGGCTCATCTCTAATTAGGAATTGGGAAGGATCCAATAGGTTATTAGGAGAAAAGTTACAAAATTGTACATTTAATCAAGGATCATATAAAACCAACAATGTGCAACCAAGCCTGCTCACATGAATGGACTGCTGGCCAGATATTGAGTACAAAAAGAGTCAAAAAGAGCACCTTTTAACATACTAATAACCACTTCCAAACTTATGGTTGGTTTCAAAATGCATTGTTGAGAGGCAAGTGCTACTGGTCCAGCAATTTCATGTGCAGATTCTAGTTTTTAAAACCTAAAATGTTTTTGGTTACTTCCTCTTTTAATGAAATCCACAGTAACTGGTATGACAGACAACCAGACGTTGTGTATTTGCAGTCTTCACAAAAGTAATATACTTCACCATTGCGAGAATTAAAATGCACCTCTGCCAAGAGTAAGGCCATTACAGTATTTACATGTTCTCAGCAAACAGTAAAATAGCTTGAAAACAAGCCATTATTGACCTCTGTAGCTGCAGGCATTGTGGGGTAAATAATCCTCACAATTACAACAGAAACTCTCAGATTCAGTTGGTTTCTGGCAGCTTAAAGCCGAACTTAAATTAATTTAAAGACTTGGAGCAGGAAGGATTTGTGTTGCAGAAAAGACATTACTAATGTCTCTTCTACAATAATGGCCACTTACCTTCCTCCTTGCAAGATGCTTTAGAACAAAGGTCTTCAACTCTGGATCTCCAGTTACAAGGCTCTGACAGCCACAGGCATGACTCCCAGAGGCATGCTGGGATTTGTAGTTAAGGCACAGCTGGAGGGCCAGAATTACCCACCCCTGCTTTAGAAAGTACATTGTCCTGCCCATGTGCCAATAAATTATTACTGTGCACATATGGTGGAGTTACACCATCTCGTCCCAGTTTTGAAGACCCCGAACGCTGAAGAAGCTTTGGAGAAGATGTTGATACCTGCCTGTGAGGGAACATGTGGGCATTGCATCTCCGGAGGGGAGGGGAGTATTGAAAAGTTTAATTCCATTTTAAGGGGCAATGAGCTTTTGTTTGCTTGAAAACTGCTTTTCTCAACACACAGGTCTGAGAGAATACAAATGCAGCCAAAGCAGGTCAAATCCAGGTCAACCTGTTATTAATTCTGAAGGATTTCAGAACTGTCTCAGATGGCCCTGCATATGCTTATCAAAGCCTGTTGACACAAGCCCTACCAGAACCTGCTTTTTGCTTACATTGGAAGGCTGGCAGGTTGTCAAGGTCCTGCTGACAGGGAACATTTGTTTACTCTACGGTCCCAGAAAAAGATACACGGCTACAGATTGAGGTTGGAAGAGATTTAACCTTAGTATGACGAAGGGGTTATTTACTGTTAGAGCAGTAAAATGGTGGAACTCCCTCTCTTGGGGATTGGTAATAGCAGTGGCGTCACAAGGGGGGTGCAGGGGGTGCGTCCGCACCCGAGTGTCACCATTGCAGGGGTGACACCAAAATGACTGACAGTCATTTTGGTGTCACCCCCCTCTAAAAAGTCGAGCCCTCAGTCATGGACCGAGAGCCCGACAGCTGCATGAGAGAGGAGGGGACCCGGCGGCATACCCAATCCTGCCGGGTGAATGTCCCCTCCTCTTCTAAGATGGCCGTCGGCAGGCATCAATCAGACAGTCGCGCATGCGCGAGGTGACGTCACTCGCAGGCGCGATGGCGAAACTGCGGGGGTGTCACCCGGTCTCCAGACCTGACCTCGGGACGCCCCTGGGTCAAACAACTTTTAGATGTGTTTCTCAGGGAGCACAGTATACAGGTCTATGGGGATTATTAGACACAACGCACACACACACCCACACGTGGTTTGACCTGTGTCTTTACTCAGCTTTCTTAACTATGTACTTTAACTATGTAGTCTGCTTTGAAATTTGAAGATGAATTTGTCCACAGTGCCTGCAGCTACAGGGGTATTGTTTTTACTGCCTGCTAAGAATATATAAATACTTTAATCTTTGACCAATTTAGTTGCGCTGGAAAAACTATGTGAAAACACCAGCTGTGATCAATGTGAGCAATTATGTTGCGCTTGGTAGTGAGCAATGTTCTTACTGTGTCAAAATTCTTTATATTTCTCTCTCTCCTCCAAACGGTCAGCACACGGTTCTGATGCCGGTGTCAAACGCCCTCCAGGAGCAGCCCAGCCGAGCGAGGAAGACAGGAAAAAGGACACAAGAGAGAAAGCAGATCTAAGTGTAGTCACGAAAGTCCTTTATTCCAAATATAAATGATTACACTTACGAGATGGTTTGAGTAAAAATCGCATGTGGGTGTAAACGGCGCCCAGCCTTTGAAGATTTATCCGGTATGTCAGGAAGGAAGCAGCGGGTCCCCTTGACGCGTTTCATCAGTCTTTGACTTTTTCAAAAGGACCCTTTTGAAAAAGTCAAAGACTGACGAAACGCGTCAAAGAACCGTGTGCTGACCGTTTGGAGGTGAGAGAGAAATATAAAGAATTTTTGAGGACTTATGGATTTAAGACAAAGTAATAGACACTTTTTTCTTTGTTATTTTTTTGGGTTCCTTTTCTTTTGGTTTTCATTCATTTTTCTCCTCTGAGGGAAAGAGTTAAATGCTTTGACGATTGAAAGAATTTTTTGCGTAACCCTAATCCACTTCTTATATGGAGACATTGCTTTTCTTTTTGCTTTTTTCGTTCTTTTCGTTTTTCGTTTTGGGGCGATGATAAATGGTTTTATGTGAGCTATTTTTTGTATAGCTGTGTAATTATAATCAACTAATCGAATGATGAGATCAAACTTTAGAATCTGAATGTATATGTAATCCCTACAGACGTGGGATTGAGCGTTTAATCACAGAATACTGTTTTATTATCACATTTTTATCATCACAGTTTTATCAACGAAATATTGAATAGAACAAAGACACAGTTTATTAATTATAATAATTTATTTATTATACATATTTTACACTAATTTATGAATCTTTATTCACTCATTTATTCATTTATCCATCAACTTTTTATTTTTCACTTGAATATAAATAGCAAGATGACACAGTAAGAACATTGCTCACTATCAAGCGCAACATAATTGCTCGCATAAATACTTTAATGTCTATATTCTGGGCACAGGTTCACTTTAAGGGCATTTGTACAGTCTATAAGAGTCATTGGGGGGAATTTTTAAAAACTGGAGCAGACTGAAACTGGAGCAGTTGCCCATGGCAACCAATCAGCGTCTCTCTTCAGTTTGTTTAGTTACGATTGGAAAATGAGAGATAGAAGCTGATTGGTTGCCATGCAAAGCTGCTCCAGTTTTGATAAATTCCCCTCATTGTCTTTCCATTTCTTTCCATTATTTTGTTCCATTACAGAGAATGCCAAAGAATTGTTTTGCTGCTAATCATCCAAAATCATATGAGCTATTTTGGCAAAAGAAAATAAACTCAATGAATATTTCTGGAATTGTCATCTTGCTTGGGGATTTTCTGGCAGAGATTGTTATAGTGAAAGCTGGCCTGCGGGCACCGTTTTGTCAGTACAGTCCTTTTCCCAGCATTTAGCAGCGGTGCGGCTGAGCTGTATCAATCTTTATATATATATATATATATGAGGCTGTTGGCTCAGCACATAATGCCCATTCATTTACATATGGGAATGGCACTGGGCCCAGATGTCAGACAATGAAGGGAGCACCGTGTGTAATAATGAGTTGCTGTGTATTAGTGATTGACAGTCATTTAACAACAATCTTTCTACAAACCTCCAGAAAAATTGTCATCTAAATTTGTTTTTTCATAGTCTCATCCTGCAGTTTCAATGCAATGCTTTTTGCTGCGATTGTACCGCGATTGATACGTTTTTTTTTGTGTGCTTAAAATGGGATTTCAGATGCGTTCCACTGCATTTGTGATGCGTTTTGATGCGTTCCGGTGCAATCCGATGCAGCTAAAATAGGGCAAGCAGTATTTTTTCTTAATGCATCGGTACGGACTGCAATGGTGTGAATAAAGCACCAGAAAGCCCATTGGAAAGCATTGTGATGTATTTTGGCTGCAGCTGCCGAACTGAACGAACTGCATCACAACTGCAACTGGTGTGAGCTAGCCCAGTACCTGTACAGCAGAACATACTGTAAAGGGGAAAATGGGGAAGCAGTGCTAGGAGACAGTCAGGTGTGTTGGAGTGCTAGAAGCATGCTGATAGGGAGAAAGAGCAAAGTGACAAAGAGATGTGCTTTTTACTGTCCAGTAACAGGGTGGGGTGGGGAAGCTCTCAGCTGTTTGCCTGGAGTTTAGCTTTAAGTATAAAGTATATTACATGTTGCGTTCTCCAGGGGTTAACTACTAGGTGAGAGGTTCTCTTTAACAATAACCCCCAAGGTTAGGGATGTCCCGATGCCTCTTTTTCAGGCCCAAGTACAAGTACTTCCCCTCATGTACTTGCCGATACCAATTACCGATACTTTTCTTAAAGGGACAGGTAAATGATCCATAGTACAACTACATGTTATGTACTATGGATCATGATTTAACCTATTCATGTTAGCAGTGGAGAATTGTAAATCTATAGTTGCAGTGCATTCTATATGTAGTATATAGTACATGTACATATAGAGTGCCTGCAACAATACATTTACAATTATCCTCTGCTAACATGAATGGATTAAATGATCCCCAGTACAGGGCTACATACAGATCATTTAATCCATTCATGTTAGCAGAGTATAATTGTAAATGTATTTTCTGCACTGTATTAGCAGTGTGTACTCTATATGTACTCTATATGTAGTACATATAGAGTATATACTGCTCATACAGTACAGACAATACATTTACAATTATACTCTGCTAGTACTGTACATGTGCTACATATAGAGTACACTACAGCAATAGAGGTTTTTCAATTATCCCCTATTCCCATGCTAACATGATTAGGTTAAATCATGATCCATAGTACAACTACATGTTATGTATGTAGTATACTATAGATCAGTGGTTCTCAACCTGTGTAACCTCAGGACCCACATTTGTCCTTGGTCATGAAGTCGCGACCCAAGTCGCACCGCATTGGAACGCACGGCATTGAGGTACCGCACGTTCCGATGCGGGCAATCAAACTGTGTACAGGAGATGCGTTTGGGGTGCCGTTCAAATGAATGGCAATGCAACACAACTCCCACACCAGAATTTGCGGTAGGTGCGATTTTTGCGTGGTACAATGCAGTAATCGCAATGGACTGTGCAATTAACGCTCTGTACTAGTGTGAACGGACCCTCAAAAATACTGTCAGACACACACAACCACAGACACAATCTCTAGGGCTCGCGACCCACTTTTGGGTCGCGACCCATGAGTTGAGAACCACTGATATAGATCATGATTTAACCTAATACTCTATATCAGCGGTTCTCAACCTTTCTAGGGCCGGGGCCCCTTGGTAACATTTGCCAAGTTGTGGTGACACCCAACGGTAAAATTTAGGGATGACGCGGCTGCTGCAGCGACATCTGGTGGCGTGGCAGTAGAACTGACACTGCTGCGTTAGGAGAGGGCTGAGGAGGACTCTCACCTAGCACAGCAGAAATCACACAGCGACCCACAGGTTGGGAACCACTGCTTAAAGGAGACAACTAATTTAATTAATAATTAGAACCGCGTTATGTAACGTAAAACGCAAGCCGTCAGAATAAAAAAAAAACAGCATAGGAATGCATAGCTAGATTCCTATTGGCTATTTCACTTTGCAATAGCAAACTAGCTATTGCACCTGCCCTATGCTGTGGGCGGGTGCAATAGCTAGTTTGCTATTGGCTATTGCAAAGTGAAATAGCCAATAGGAATCTAGCTATGCATTCCTATGGTGTTTTTTTTTTCCTGACTTCCTGCGGCCTCCAATATCAGGAAAAAAAAAACAGAGCAGAGAAAGGTTTACTCTGCTCGATCGAGGACAGAGTATGTGTACTGTAACCACAACTATGAATGAACAGGAGGTGATGTAGATCACTCCCATTCATTCATTATTGAGGATATAGTAACCATACCATGTCCTCAATTATGTGCAAACACTCAGCGATCGCTGAGTGTCTCCTTCCTGACAGCTGTCACAGAAGGCTGAGCAAGCGGAATAGGGAGGAGAGCTCAGCCTCCTGTGACTGGCTGTCTCCGCCCACACTGCAGCTCTGACGGACTGTGATAGGAGGCTGAGCGTTGTGGGAGGAGAGACGCCAGCCGCTCACAGTGCTCTCCTCCCGCAGCGCTTGGCCGGCTATCACACTTTCTCTCCTCCCCGCTGGGACATAGAGCAGCACCCAGCGGGGAGGAAAGAAATCTGGGATGAGCCGATGTATCGGCAGGAAAATTGCACTTTCAGCATTTATCCAAAAGTGCCATTTACCGCCGATATGTTTCGGTGGCCGATATATCAGTGCATCCCTACAATATATATAAATATATATGTATATATATATATATATATAGATCTCTATATAGTATATTACGCTTATGTATATAACATTACAGTTCTATGAATGTTATATTTCTGGTTTTCTTTTGAATATTAAAGAGAAAGAACATAGTTATTACGTTATTTATTATTACATTAATTATGTTTGAAGGAAAATTGTATTATTACTCTAGTATGGAACATGACAAAATGTTTTCTAAAAATTCTGAACTGACGGATCATATTAACCAACATATTGATTGCTGTACAGACAGTGAAAAAAATATTTTTTGCTGTGTAGGGAGGGATTAGATTTTCTAACGGGTTTAATTTTGCTCTCGGACCATACTTTTCCCTTACGACCAGTCTAGTACAGGTAGCATTTCACTTTATTGCTTTCTGAGTCATTAGCCTGGAACAAGAATACAGATCAAACACTGTGATTTCACTTGCCACATGCTTTTTTCCAGTCTGTGACAAAGAGCGCCTTAAAACCAGTGACAGGCAAGCAACATGTATTCAAAAGGAAGTCAGCAATGGCAGCCCACATGTCTCTATCCTGATAGGTGTTCTTTCAAGCCTTCACGTGGGTGAAGAAGTGTGTCAAAGAGATGCTGGATCTCTGACTTACATTGAGCTCTAAGTTGTACGCAGCTGTCATATACACTAGGCACAAATTGAAGCTGCAAAGTATTTAATCAGACTGCAGAGATATGAGTTTTGCTGATGGGATCTGCAGACCTGACCAGTGCTACATTTGCATAATGTACCTATGTGATATGCACAGTAGATTGGGGGCCCTTTGGACTCTATTACAGAAGAAGCCATTAAAGCTGAACTCCAGGATATGGAATTATTGTCTAAACACGGGAGTCATGTGTATTCTTACTTGAATCTTAGTGTGCTTTGTAAATTTCTTCCAGACCTCCAGTAATCAAGTGTGAAATGTTACCTCTTTGCAGGAGCTTCCTGTAATAAAGACCAGTCACTGCCACTCTCTGTCCTTGTGCAGGGTGACTGGTCTTGTATCTGCCCCCTCCTATAGATTTTTGCAGGCAGCCTGTAGTTTGTGGAACTACTGGGCCCCTCCCACAGTTCTGCTCTCTTGCGAAAGCATTAGATGCACACTAAGTGTATTTATATCCTTTATAGCTATTGAGGAATATGTGTGAATGAAAGTTTTTGTACCTGGGGTTCTGCTCAAATGCTCAATCTAAAGTTAAATGCCCCTAGCAAGCCCAATAATCAGGGACAGCAGCTGAAAGGGAGAATCATGTCTGTAGGGAACCAAAATATGTGGGTTTTATTCTGTTTCCATGAACAAACATAAAGACTACAACTCTACACCCGAAGTTCCAAAATTACCCAATTGAAAGACCATTGAAGAATTAACTGACTCCCTTAAAAATAAACATTACTCCTTTTGCAAAATGTTGGTTCTACTGCTTTGACTTCATGCATTCTCAGGAGGGCCCGGAGCTAATGTTAGTTCTACTGCTTTGACTTCAGGCATTCTCATGAATACCTAGAGCTGATGTTGGTTCTACTGCTTTGACTTCATGCATTCTCAGGGATACCTAGAGCGAATGTTGGTTCTACTGCTTTGACTTCATGCATTCTCAGGAATACCTAGAGCTGCTGACTTATATATGGTAATACACAATGAGAACATAAATATATACTCTGGCTAATTCAATACACCACCCCAACAATGCCTTCCCTACAACC
>NW_017306746.1:228080-249963 GCF_000935625.1 Nanorana parkeri
TTCTGTTTTTGCTTTCCATTCTCTTTCTTCCTCTTTAAGGTGGCTATGTATGGCCTGCAGGCTGAACAAAAGAAATCTAATAGATTCCTCCATCCACCGTAACAGCGTGGATTGATGAATCGCCCCGATGGGCTATTGCATTCTAAATACAAGTGGAGGTGAGTCGCTGGACCCAGTGGTTATCAGTTCTTAAAAGAGTCTCAAGCAAGGCCCAAAATTGCTCGAGTTTGGCAGCTGTCCACAAGGTGGAAGGCCCTGGCTTGAGAAATCCACAGGTAATCAAATAAAGAGAGTCAAACAAATATCTTTCTGATACACACAGATCAGAAAAATACATTTTTGAACTCTTGAGACATTTGTTTGGTGCTCTTTTCTGATTTGATTACCTGTGGACAATTGTATTCTGACAGCCGGCTGTTGCCATTCTCGCAATACCTGATCAATTGTATGCTCAATAGTTTTGGACTGGCTCCTTCTACAAAATTCGATTACGTCATTGACTTTTGTCAGGATGGCAGTGCAATCCAGATTTAGAATTTTGCCCAATTCCTGTGAACCTCCTGAAATTCTAAAATTAAAAATGGCCAGCTTTTCTTCCTTCACTCCTGACTTTCTATCCTATTTCTGCTGCTTTGCCTTTCTTTACTGTATAACGTTTGGTAAAAAATAAATGAAAATTCCAAATCCTCACCTATTGGTTCTAGGGGTTCACATGGTTGCAAATCAGACACTTTCTGTGTCAGAAAATGGTAATATGATGAATCTGTACTAATGTAATCCTTTTCATATAAATAATAGAAGACTGACAGTAGAAAAAGTGATCCATAAGGCTTGGTTCACACCTGGGCGTTTTGTAGCGCGTCCAAACGCTCTGCAAAACGCTCGAACACCGAAATCCCATTATTTCCTATGGGTACGGTTCACACCTGGGCGTATTACAGGCCGTATGAATGCGCTACAAAACGCCCTATGCCCAAAGAAGTACAGGAGCTTCTTTGGGGCGTTTTTGTCTCGCGTTTCCATTGGGAGACAGCCAGGCAGCCCACGGAAATGTGGGCGAATCGCGGTAAAAACCTGCATTGCAAAATGACAAATGCGCATATTCGATACGCCTAGGTGTGAACTCAGCCTTAAGCCACACAGGAATGCTGCATCTCAGTGCCTGTAAGGTGCCACGTTGACTCCTTTAAACAGTTTCCACACAGAGAATGTTGCTGTTTCTATGGGGTGTTTCAGGGAACAGTGTACATTTAAATACTAATTCCTGCAGTTCTTCTTTAAAGATCTTCATTTCTGGCTCAGATAATAAAAGGAAAATGTAATATCACACAGGAGACAGATATTGAAAATAGCTTTACAGGAGATGGTGTCTAGTGATAGGTACACAACAAAGCTAAACCAGGCCTTATACTTGGATCTTGGTCTCCCTATCAAAGACTTAGTCACTCGTTCTGCCATTAGATGCAAATGGACTACAAAATTCATCCATGGCATCATACAGGGTCTGCTTGTCAAATTGTCTTTTTTATGAATGATGGTAAAAACATGTGTGTTCACAGTGGGTGAACATCCATGCCTGTGCCTATGTAGAGAAGAGGGAGGACACCTTGCAGGCAAAAACAATAGACCACTTGTATTAATATGACCAGCGGCGATCGTTTCTGCCCGCACCCCGCCCGTAGTTTTGGGGTCGCCCGCTCTCCCGGGGGACCCCAAAAACGAAGGCACAACGGCTCAGCCATAGAGCCCATAGAGCAGACGAAAAACGTCTGCTCTACGGGCTCTCTGTGTGTTCTCTGAGACCGTGGCGCTGTAATCACAGCGCCACCTGTCTCGGCTGTCAGGAACTACACAGAACAGCTGTTCTGTGTTGGAGGGCAGGTTCCATAAAGAGAACCTGTCACCTCCAACTATCATATAAGGGATTTTAATCTCCTATGTAATAGGAAGAACATTAAGGGGAAAAAGTAAATAAATAAAAAGTTAAAGAAAATGTAAAAAAAAATAAAAAAAGTTAAAAAAAGTAAATATATAAAGATTTAAAAAAGTAAAAAGTAAAAAATAAAAATGAAAAAGTAAAAAATAAATAAAAATGAAACCCTGCTGCCCCCGCCATCTGCATGCAAATAAACAAATGCGTAGGACATTCTGCATGTGCTTTGAGATTGAAGGCGCCATTCCATTGTGGTAGCCAGAATTCACTTACACACATATAATGTGCATTAAAGGGTAAGTTCATTTTCCCAGGTAATATGGAAAAATAAAAATTACCCGATTAAATCTGGCCCTGTCTCTCCCAAACCGCCACCCCCCTGGCTATACTTACCTTCCAGCGAACAATCCCTCCCCTCCGCCAGTATGGGTGTGCTATCTGTCCCCCGTACTGCTGTCCAGCGCAGTCCTCCCTTATGCATTTTGAATTTCGCTCGCAAATTGCAAGCACTCATTCGTCAACGTGGTCAGATGTAGGGCTGCAACAACTAATCAACATAATCGATTATAATCGATTATTGAAAAAGTTGTCAACTTTTTCAATAATCGATTAATCGGACCGGCCAATCAAGTAGGCCAAACAACATGGAGCCGGCTTCCGTGGCAATCAGGAACCTGGGCGGGATGTCATTACCTGCTGCCCGGTTTCCTGATTACCAGGGATGCCTCCCAGAGTAGTTTTTTTAAAAATTTCCACACCCCTGTACCTACCTCTGCTCTAGACTCTAATGCCCCAAGCCTCACCACTGGAGTATGCACCTGGCCTGAAACTCACATGCACTTGGATATCATGTAGCATCTCAAACACAAAGCCTACCCCAAGAAAAATGTGGCCAGCTCACTATGATGATAATAATAAACAGTAACTTGCTCATTGTTAGTATAAAAGGAGAACTATGATGTGACTGCTTTTCACTCACCTCATAGTTCTAGCCGACCTGTGACAATGTCACAGGTCGGCTCAGTAGATCGGGAGGTGAGCGAACACATACCGGCGTTCGCTCACCTCTCGATCCTGTCACGGCTCTCTGCCGTGACAGGGGAGGGGCTGGATTCCCCCCTCCCCGCTCCGATTCCGCCAGCGCTGACTGGCGGAACGGACGGGGGAGGGGGCGGGTACAGTTGGCTCTGCCTCTAGATAGGCAGAGCCAGCTGTCAGTCACGCAGCTGGGCGGATCCCGGTACAATTGTCGGGATCCGCTTCAGCTGCGGCGTCTCAGTATACTGAGCTTAGGGTGACGGGAGGACGCTAGTTTGTGTCCTCCCATTACCCTAAGGAGAACCATGGGGAAAAGCCTTAACCCCATAGTTCTCCTTTAAGGAAACATTGGCACACTAAAGCATGGTATACATGAGATGAATTACGGCTGATTCCTGAAAAAAAGGGCAAAATTCGCACAGTGGGTGCCGCTGTCAGCACCCTTCCGCCCAACATCCCTCGATCAGCAGATCAAAAGAACAAGTCGCAAAATCTTCTGCCAGATGTTTTTACGTTTGGATATTCTTGTCGTGGCCGGCAGCTGCTATCAGCATACAATGCAAACAGCGGCAGATTCGTCCATCAATGCTGTTTAGTGTGGATGGAGGAATCTGTTCTACTTTTTTTCGTTCAGTCTGCAGGTTGAACAAAAAACAAAATAGAACTGTGTATACCCGGCCTTATTTAGAAAATAGCTGTCTTAGGTTATAATGACATTATGATGATCATTTTGGAAGGAAATAAAGGGTAACTAGGCAGAAGTTTCTATGTATCTTGATTCTGGAACATCTGTTAAGATCTCTTCTTTCCCTCTCATGCATTAGGTAGGCTGCCAAATGTAAATCTAAATATAGACTGGGCAAAGATTCATGTTGTTTCCAAATTATACAATCCTCAGTACTTATTCTCTTACAGGTCTAAGTTCGTGTAAACACATTTATTTGATTAGTCTAATTTAAGAGTATTCTTCATGCTGCGCAATAAATTCCAGGTGATAATGCAGAAAAGGGATGCCGCCTATCTAAATGACACTATCTTGAAGGATTCCTACACTATTCTTATAGTGTATTGTATGCTAATTGATTAATATGTAACAAATCCAACCTTCGATAACTTTAGAACTCTTTTTATTATATGTACCCTGTAATCTTGATGAATTTATGTATGCCGTTGCTAGGTACAGTGCAAAGATACATTGTTTAGTTCAAGTATTAGTATAGTAGCTTTTAAAGGGAATATACTGTTTATTTTTGTCAGGTAAATTGGAAATATTGCAAATGAATATTTCAATGTTATATGCTACCCAGGGGTGTTACGAGACCGGGTGACACCCTGCCGTGATGCGCGATCACCATGCGCGATGACGTCACCATGCGCGTGCGCAATGACATCATAGCACATGCGCGGCCATCTAATTGACGCCTGCCGGCGGCCATCCTGGTGATGGACGCCGGCAGAGAGAGGAGGGGGTGTTCACCCGGTGGCATGAGGTATGCCGTGGGGTCCCCTCCTCTCTCCTGACTCTGTCTGGAGACTTTTTAGAGGGGGTGACACCATAATGACTGTCAGTCATTTTGGTGTCACCCCTCCAATGGTGTCGCCTGGTTGCGGGCCGCACCCCCCTTGTGACGCCACTGATGATACCAGAAGTTGATGCTCTTGCCTTTCTATAACATGTTTCCTTAGTTCGTTTGAAAAAGAAAAAGAAAATGCCTTAGCTCACTCTTACCTTTACATATACATATGAATGCGTAAAAGAAGTAGACTCCTCTCCCTCTATTCCCCTCCCTTAAGACAACTTCCTACAAAATGTACATCAGAGCATTGCATTGTCTGAAACAAAACATTCTCAAACTTTTTTTTCAAGAATGGATCCAGATCAAACAACTGTATATCACCCAGCAAGTATTTCTTACATTTTTTCCCCAAGCATTTACAGTTACCATGTTTCCAGACATCTGGCTCCAACTCTCTCAGCTTGGCCTCCCTGAACGTCCCATTTAGTACAAAATCACAAGAGACAGAGCAGTCTCCAGCAGCTGTCCATCTACTAGCTTGACGAAGGAAAAATAGAGGAGGGGAGTGGCTTGTCTTGCTGTGCCTGTGCATTTCTGGGGACACACAAACAGCTTATTAGCACACACAAAGGACCCTGCAAGGGAAAGGAGCCATCCTAAAACAGGATGTCAGGGCCAGTGCTCAAAAGACTGCAGTAAACTAAAAACATTAAAACATCAAGGAGTAACATCCACTGTAAGTTATTTCATCAGCATTTGAAATGGCTTAAAAACATTTTGACTTTAATATCACTTAAATCCAAAGTGTCTCCATTGAGATTTACTTTGCTTCTTGTTTCTGACAGAAAGTGGGGACACAGACAGGTTCTAAGGCACTCTATCCCAAAATAAAAAAAAAAAAGGATTTGGTCCACTCCACTCCACTATATGTTTTTATAAAAGCATGCTTTTCCACATTTTGTTATGTATTTTATAAATACATTCCAGACTTTTTTTTTCAGACTTTCTGAATTGACCAGAACAAATCACATTGCATTGCACACATTATTAATATTGGCAGTCCACTGATTGTTGCCTGGAATTGCTGTCTAACGGCTGTATCATATAGTACTATCATATACTGTATATAGTATCAAAGAAAACAAAAGGGAACAGAGCGCCACCTCCGTGTGTAAAATCGTTTATTACAATAAATAAAACATACTTTAAAAGTACTCACAAATAAACGTTTTCATCAGGCTTTAACAACAAACGAGAGGCCACACTGTGTGTTAACCCAACATGGTATCCCCCCGACTATGTAACACGGTAGCCTCCGGTCACATCACTGTCCACCGACCACAGTGAGCCAAGATTGACGCGTTTCAGGGGCATGCCCCCTTCATCAGAATCATGATGTTATTGGGTTTAGATATCCTGCAATGACAAAGTTGTTTAGATATCATTGTATGATCTAATTTGACTATTCGGAAAAGAGTTGATTTCCTAAATGAGACCCTTTAGAATAATGTGTTGCCTGTACACACTCATTCTAAGTGGGGTTTCTAGAAGAGAATTAAAGATGCTTGCCATTTTAAAACAACACTGTCACTGGATTGAACTGTTTTTTGTACAAAGACCTGCCTATAAAGAAAAGATTTGTTCTTACATGTGGCGTCACTGATCTTCGCTCTTTTGGAAAACTTCAGTGGTGAAAAAATGTTTTCATCATCCAACACATCTTCCAGATGCCTGGCCCTCCGATGTCCTTTGCGGTTTCATCCGTCGGCCCCACAGTAGTGACATGGGGGCCAGCAGATGGTATAGCTTATAGTATATGTAAACAAGAAAACTATACTGTAAACTAATACTGCAATATTTGTTGTGGGGTTCCTGTTTGGGATTCTTACATATAGGTTACATTGCTAGAATGTACAGTGTATACTATATTTACTTTAAAACAGTTAAGAATTTAAATACAATTACACAATTTTAAAACAGGTTGCAGTGTGATTCATGTATGTAGCAAAGGGAAAAGCTGTTACTTTAAGTTTTGTTTTGTGATGCTAATACTGTCTGTGCCTTACGTGGGTTGTTTATGTGTCAGCAATGATGATGACAAAGTGGAAGGCAACGCTTAAAATGAGGATGTTTTGCTGTAGTGTTCATATCTAAGCAAGCATCCTTGTGAGCAGCCATTGCATCAGTCAGGAAACGTTTCATAGAGGCCTTTGCTGTAGATTAATAGGTGCTCTGCATCAGGTGCACGGTTGTTCCTTATCATAGAATTTATTTTAAGAGTTTACTGCTTAACCCCTTCATGACAGAAGGTAACACAAATCTTAAAGTAGAATTGCAACCAAAGCTTTTTTTTTTTTTTAGGTTTGAATAGAGTAAGGGAGGGGAAAAACCCCAGTCAGCATTTTTTTTTTTGCTATCTGTTTGCCATTAGGGAGATTTCTGTTCACTTCCTGTCCGATATCCACAACAGAAAGTGGAAGTAAATCCCTCAAAAGAGAAGGAAATCACTGTTGGTCAGCAGGGTCACCAGAACTAATGTCCCCATTGGAAGATTTCTCATCTACACCAATCAGCCATAACATTTTGACCACTGAGAGGTGAAGTGAATAACATTGATTATGTTGTTACTACTAGGGATGCACCGATATATTTCGGCAAAATGCCGAAAGTGCAATTTTTTGGCCGATATAGTGGTGCATCCGTGATTTCTCTCCTCCCCACTTGCACAGGAGGCCGAGGGATGCGGGAGGAGAGCGCTGTGAGCGGCCGGCGTCTCTCCTCCCCACACCGCTCAGGCTTCTGTCACAGATCAGGAGAGCAGCAGTGTGGGCGGAGACGGTCATTGCTGTCAAAGGAAGCTGAGCTTTCCTGCCGCCCAGCCTCCTGTGACAGCCAATCCAGGATGGAGAGCAGCGGTGTGGGTGGAGACAGCTATCATTGCTGTCACAGGAGGCTGATCTCTCCTGCCAGCCTCCTGTGACAGCCCAGCCTCTTGTGACAGCTGTCAGGATGGAGAGCGGTTACACTGAGTGTTGGAGAGCGGATCACTGAGTGTTGGGAAATAATTGAGGACAGCGTATGTTTTCTGTGTCCACAATTATGAATGAATGGGAAGTGATCTACATCACCTCCTGTTCATTCATGATTTTGGATATAGTAAACACACTATGTCCTCATATTATAACTGAACAGGAACACTCAGTATAGAGGATTCCTGTTCAGTTATAACAATTTTTAAAAGTTAAAATAAAAAACATTTTCGGTTTCAGCCTGATATTTTTTCTCATTTCGGTTTTTACATTTTCATTTCGGTGCACCTCTAGTTACAATGGCACCTAGAAGTGGGTAGGATATATTGGGGAGCAGGTAAACATTTGGTCCCTGAAGTCGATGTGTTGGAAGCAGAAAAAATGTGCAAGTGTAAGGATTTGATCGACTTTGACAACTGGGTTAGAGCAACTCCAAAAGTGCAGCTCTTGTGCAATGTTTCGGTCTGCAGTGGCCAGGAGTTCAAGGTGTTGACTTGGCCTCCAAATTCTCAAGATCTCAATCCAATCAAGCATCTGTGGGATTTGCTCAGAACTTACAGGGCTAAAAGGATCTGTTACTGATGACTTGGTGCCAGATACCACCATACACCTTCAGAGGTCTAGTGGAGTCCATGCTTTGATGGGTCAAGGCTATTTTTGGGGCAAAAGGGGACCTACTAAATATTAGGCGGGTGATCATAGTGTTATGGCTGATCAGTGTATTCCCGTTCTGGTGACAACCCAACTAATTATGTCTGTTATTTTTCTTCATATATGTCCCACAATGTATCTCTTTCTCTTCACAATGGATAAAGAGATGGGGAGGGTTCTACAGCTAGTGATCACTGTAATAGCTTAACAAAGTGGTCACATGATTGGGGTCTGGTCCCCCAGTGACAGCTCAGTCTCAGTGCTGGGGGTGCACAATCTAGCATGCTCCAACCACAAACACAGGTAAGGATATAGGTGACAACCAGGAAGAAAGCCCACGTCCTAGACGCTGCACATTTTTGTTATGTCGTCATGAAGGGGTTAAAATGGTCTGATATAGACTGCTGGTTTTAATGTTAGCCGTTTAGTAGGCGTATTTCTTTCCAACAGCGTTTTCTTAAGTAAATCACTCAAACAATTTAAATACTAAAGCTTAGTCTGTTACTATTTTTATTATTCTCTCTATTTATAGCACAAACAGAACAGTGCTTCCTTTCAGCAGGCCTGCCCACACATAATTAAGCATATGTTAATGTCAAAATATGAAGGGGTTCCTGTGGTAATTAACGTAATTATTATTTGCTTCATCTTTGTTAAGTGTCATAGATACTGCTTTTGACATCTGCATGGAAAAGCAAGTCCATCCATCATTCATGATTATAGTGCCATAGAAATAGAATAATATTGTGATTCCTCCTGTGGTGGAGAAGGAGATGCAATGTGTTGGTTGTTCTCTGTATTGCTTTATGGAGATCAGTTTAGTTTCTCTATGAGAAAAGTTTTGTAAAATTGTGAAGAATTCCTTTTGTATAGATGCACCCAAGCTCAGATTTAGAATCCCACGTTGGGGTCTTAAGATTTTTGGTGCAACCTCAATTTGTAAGGTAAAAGATACTTCTTGGCTACAATATATTAGAACTGTGACCAGGCTATGGACTTTTATTAATTTATTTAAACATACTTACCGAGCACTAAGCTTTTTAACCCAGCCTTCACTGACCTCTGTAGCTGCAGGCAGCATGGAGTACTTCATCCGTTCAACATTGACTCTGAAGTCAGGTTTCAGTCTATTTCTATGCACATTAATATAGAGTATAGCACACATTAACATGCATGCTTTAATGCCTTTAACTGCTTTACAAACACCTGAAATTTGTTGAGTGAAGGATTAGAACTCCATTTAGGCTTTTACTGCTATCTGGGGCTGCATTAGATAGATTTATCCTCCTATCCTGTCTGTTTTACCAGAGGGGAAGTCAAAAACTGCAACAAAGGCCCAATAGAAATATATACCGTATTTTTACGTCTATAAGACGCCCCCCATGTATAGGACGCCCCCAACTTTTCTTACCCAAAATTCAGAAATCAATATTTTCCATGTTTTTTTGCATAACTGATTACATCCAGTTTAAATTTTGCAGAGTAAGACAGCTGCTTACTGGTACCGGTATTTACCGGTATTTTTTTTGTTTTCTGAAATTTTTATGGGCTCCGTTGCATCTGGGCACTGGCTACACGCTCTCCGCGGCATCAGCTGACGTCAGGTACATAAGGCTCATGATTGGAGGAAACCTGTTAGCTTGTCTCTGCAATCGGAAGTTTCGCTCGTGAGGCTAGTTTGCAGAGGTATCGGCAGTTTCGCAACCCGCGGTTCTCCTCTCGGCCCCCCGTGTATAAGACGCCCCTCCATTTTTAGGTAAATATTTTAAAGAAAAAGTATAGTCTTATACATGGAAAAATACAGTACGTTATATCTGACTTTTGTTCTAGCCTTTCCCTACTCTATTAAATGTATTGCATTTTCATTTCTGTCTGCATTGTTGTTGGAGAGTCACTTCCTGTTTGATAATACGTTGTCAGAAGGCGAGGAAGTGAGGGGAAATGAAGCCCTGAATAGCAATAAAACCTGACAGGTGTTCTCATTCTTCCCCACACTTTTTAAAATTAAGAAAACAATGTTTTGACTGACATACACTTTAAGAATATAAACATCCTCAAAGTTTACGTGATAACTTTAGTGTTTCTCTTATGAAATTTGAAGTTGAATTACTCCACAGTGGATGTAAATACAGAGGTCAGTGAGAGTTTTGAAATAGGGCTGGGAGAGCAGCTGTTCGTCCTGCAGGTTGGAACTGCTGGCTGTGTGTAACAACAGTCAGCTCCTGGGTTTCCAATGCTTTTACAGATAGCTCTGTATAAGTGAAAGTAAGCAGAAAATATTCCTCATTTTGTTTCTATTGGGAGTGTAGTAACATTGTGAGTGATGTCAAAGTACTCCCATTCAGCATGGAGTCTCAGGCTGATGAAACTCTGTCCAGGGTCTCACTGTAGCAGTAGATCACTGCTATAGTAGTAGTTGACATCTGTGCCCCACTGGGGAGATTTTTCTTCACTTCCTGTCTGATAGCCACAACAGGAATTCAGAGGAAATCCCTCCAAAGGGAGGGGAATTCCTGGTGTTCAGCAGGGTCACCAGAACTAGTGTCCTCATTGAAGGATTTTCCATCTACTACTGTGCTGATGACAACTCAAAATGTGGGATTTTCTTTCACTTTCAGTGATAATGGTCACCAGGACAAATAGAGATGGTGAATTTCCCTAACAGGGACACAGACAGCAATAAAAACCTGACAGGTCTTCTAATGTCTCTCCACTCTATCCAAAACTAAATAGAACGTTTTGGCTTTAGTTGCACTTCAATTGCACAAACTAGAACTAAGCTGATACTTGCTTTAATATTGTGGTTATTATTATTGTTATTATTTTTTTTTTTAAACAAATTTTATTAGAATTTTGTGATAAAAAAACAAAAACACTGTCTGCG
Organism: Nanorana parkeri; assembly: GCF_000935625.1. Lineage (NCBI taxonomy): Eukaryota > Metazoa > Chordata > Amphibia > Anura > Dicroglossidae > Nanorana > Nanorana parkeri. The sequence continues at coordinate 239,133 of NW_017306746.1, forward strand.
CATCCGCATGCCGATAACGCAAGCTGTAACACAGGTGACATCAAGAGCAGACATGTACAGTCCTCAATCGCAGGCCTTATTAAAGAAAACAGTAACAAGAAAATAAAATAAAAACAAAATAACATATGTTCTAAGTAGTTTGACATCAATAAATTGCATCTATGATAGGTGTCTCGACACAAATGTTTGTGCAATCGACCTTGTGTCGATTGCACAGTAAATGTTGATTAGTAAATAGTATGGATCCTAACTTCCAATGAATACAGACAAACAAATGTAAGCTGGAGATACAATTGACTCAACTATTCCTGTTCTAAGGCCAGATTCCCCAGGGTGTTCGACATGTGACCAGTTAGATACCATTTCGTGTAACGGAATGGTTTAACAATTTGACTAATTTCCGCTGTCGTGTAGGATTTAATCAGGAACCATTTCCATCTGCGGAAGAAAGATTTAGCAGACGCATCAGCATGTGATTCTGCGTCTATTCTTTCCCTGCAAAAGAGAAATTTGAGCTCCTTGATCACCTCCTCTACTGTAGGAGGCTTGTCATTGCTCCATTTGCGCATGATCACTCTCCGAGCTGCAAGGAGGCAGATGTGTAGCCAGTCCATCCCCTTGGGGTACCTACCCTGTCTGTCTCCTCCCTGTGAGGAGCAGTGACTGAACAGACATAGGGCAGGGTCTAGTTGGGGATCCCAGGAAAGAATCTGTGCGATATATGACATCAGGAGCGTCCAGAATTGATGGATCCAGGGACAAGTCCATAAGCAGTGTTTCAAAGTGGGATGGGCATAGCTACATTTCGGACAGCTGGATGACTTGGTTTGATGTGAAGCGGTACCTTCCGGCATGAAATAAGGGACATAAGCCCTGTGCAGCAGCTTAAACTGGGTCTCCCTCCATATTTCGCTAGTGATCACCTTCCTGACTTTGTTGTAGCCCTGCAGGGCCTTGTCCACTAAGTCCGGATCTTCAAATTCTCTGGCCCAAATTCTGACATTCGAGGTAGCCAGCAATGGCGTGAATACTGTTTGAAGTCTAGGATATAGAGTAGATATTGAGTATGATTTGGAGGACAGTAGTGTGTCCAGGAATGAGGTAGCAAACATTTTCTTGGGATCCCTAGACAACGCTTGCCAATGTTTAGTGGCTTGTAAGAAGTGGAGGAAGTGATGTGAGGGCAGACGGTACCGTGTCATCAATTCTTGAAATGTGTATGGTGCCCACGTGTCCGGCCGGAACAATTGCTTCCAGGAGTGTAGGCCCCTGGATTTCCACAGGCTGAACGCCCTATACTCCATGCCTTGGGGGAACATTGGGTTATGCATAATAGGACTGTGCCTGGAGAGAAATGGGGAAAGCCCGAGATCTCTCTCCACGCCACCACCGTGTCCCTGTACAATACATTCTGTCGAACACCCATGGGTAGAGTTGAGACCTTGCACTGGAGAATTGCTTTAATATCCCAAGGGGCCAAAAACGCCTTCTCCAGGGGCGTATTAGAGTATGCCGACTCGTCGTTGAGCCAGTCTAGAGCATGTCTTAATAGGCAGGCGTAGTTGTATAATTTTATATTCGGCAGGTTAGCACCGCCCTCACTCTTCGGGAGCCACAACTTCTTGACAGATATTCTAGGCCGTTTTGATTGCCATATGAAGCGTGTCATGGCTCTAGTAATTTTGGCAATATCCGAACTCTTTAACAGGAGAGGAAGAGTTTGGAGCGGATACAACAATTTGGCGAAGCTAGACATTTTAAACAGGTGTATCCTCCCGAAGAGTGATAATGGGAGATTTTCCCAGGCTTCCAACTCCTTGATAATCTTATCAATCAAAGGGGGATAATTTAGCCCATACAGGGAGGATGGTGTCTTACCCACCTTGAGTCCTAGATAGGTAATGTCTCGCTGTGCCACTCTAAACTGCATTCGCACATCCCAGTCCCACACCTTGGCTGATAGGGGCAATATCTCGCTCTTCGTAAAATTAATTCTGAGGCCCGAGAATGTAGTAAACTGGGCGAATAGTTCCTGTATTACTAGTGCGTCCTCCTTGGGCCGTGAGGTAAACAACAAAACATCGTCCGCGAATAAAGCGATTCTCAAATCCTCCTTGCCCACCTTTATACCACGGAGAGCAGGTGTTTCTAGGACGTGACGTGCCAGAGGTTCTAGGGCCAGGTTGAACAGCAAGGGCGACAAAGGACAACCTTGTCGCGTCCCCTTGCCCAAAGCGAAGGAGGAGGATATAGCTCCCTGGGTCAATATTCTCGCCACCGGAGAGGCATACATACGTTGTAGGAGAGAGAGTATCCTGCCCCTGAATCCAAACACAGATAATACTCGAAACATCCATTGCATATTGACGTTGTCGAATGCTTTTTCAGCGTCCAACGTAATAATGGCCAGTGTAGCCTCCGGATCAGATCGGGCCATCTCCAACGCCAACAGCACTTTTCTCAAGTTTGACACCCCCGCTCGACCTTTGACAAAGCCAACCTATGCAGGGTGTATTAATGTGGGCAATATATTCGCCAATCTATTTGCTATAAGCTTGGATAAAATCTTGACATCTAGGTTCAGCAATGAGATGGGCCGGTAGGATCCTGGACTAGTCGGATCTCTACCCTCCTTAAATAGCAACCGTATGTATGCCTCCTGACCGGTAGCGGGGTATGGACCTCCCTCCCACACTTTATTGTATAGGGCCTGCAGGGAGTCTATTATGTCCTCCTGTAAAACTTTATACATGTCAGCTGTGTACCCATCTGGTCCTGGCGCCTTGCAGCTAGATAAGTTCTTGATTACCCCTAGAATTTCCTCCTTGGAGATATCTGCGTTAAGTAAATCTAATTGCTCTAGCGAAAGATTTGGAAGACGAATGTTATCTAGAAACCGTATGGCCGCTGTTTCATCATAAGGGTCCTCCTTATAGAGAGCCCCAAAAAACTCCTCCAATATTTTATTGATAGCTATTGGGTCAGTGGTTAGCTCACCCTTGGGACTACGGAGAGTTAGAATGGGGTTAGGGCGGTAGCTAATGTGCGGCCCTGGGATGGCGAGCAGAACACTTCCCCCACCCATAGGCGTTTCATCCGAAATAGATCCTCGTCCCTGAGATGCGTTTCCTGCAGTAGGGCCACATCCGCCCTTAGGCGTTTCAAGTGACGCAGTACCTTGGTCCGCTTCTGGGGGGGAACGCAGACCCTTAACATTCCACGAGATTACTTTCATGAATGTATACGAGATGGGTCAGGATTGTTCATGCACGGTTCCAATAGGTGTGGATAGTGCATTGCAAGGGCAACAATGAGACATTTCCCCCAGAAGCTCGCCCAAGCAACCGCAGGGAGACATAACAGAGAGTAGGCAATCGGCCATCTAAAGTGGCACAGCGAGACATGTACCAGCAGTAGGTGGGACCTTATTCTGATCATAGTGCAATTAGAACATGAGAGAACATAAACATTGCATGAAAACCATACAACATGTACAGTGAAAGAAAAATAAAACATATACTTTACTGACTTCGCAATTTCCCTATGGACGCATAACGGGATATGCGCTTCAAACCCGTTACAGGCCATCCAGGCAATATATAGAAGAGAGAACAACCAACGAAGGGTGTCCACTACCCATCTCTGCTCTATAATTATGCTAGGAAAGAACAGTTAGCGTAATTGAACCAAGGGATCACTCCTGTTACCATCAACGCTTTCGGTATTTGCGGGGGGTGCCCATCACCCGCTTTGGTATTTTGGTGGATTTGCGTGGCGAACGTGGAGGCAAGGGAGATTTGGAGGGAGACCCAGTATTTGTAGCATCCATCTGATTAAGGAATTGTGCTTCATCTGGATCCCGGAATGAATAGTTGCGACCTTCAGCCGTGGTAAGATGCAGGACGGCCGGATAGGCCAGTGTGAATTTGATCCGCTGGCGATATAAGTTGGAGCATACCTCACTGAAAGCTTTCCTCTGTTTCGCCACTTCGGCCGAGTAATCCGCGAATAGTAGTACTTTATTCCCATCAACTTGAAGAGATTTAGCAGCTCTATATTTTTGTAGGATCTGTAGCTTGTCGGCGTAGTTAAGGTACCTGACGATAACCGGTCTCGGTGCCTTAGCGTTGTCTTTTGGCTGCCCCAGGCGGTGAGCCCTCTCCGCTGTGCAGGCTGCAGAGACCCCTAGCAACGCCGGGATAGTGGATGCGCACAACGTGAGCAATTCGTTCGGCTTGTATGACTCAGGAAGGCCCACTAACCTCAAGTTGTTGCGGCGAGAACGATTCTCAAGGTCCTCTATCTTATCTTGCATCGCCCGTGAGGTAGTGTCACACGTGATCAGCTTCGATTGAGCTTCCAGCAAGTCGTCCTCCAGTGAGGAGATGCGGTGTTCCGCTTCTTTAAGTGCTCGTGCCTGTGCGGACAGATCCTTCCTGATTTGGCCCATGCTGTGCTGAATGGCTGTCTCCACCGCCTCAGTGATAGTCGGTTTCAGTAATTTGGCTACCGCAGCTGCTATTTTGGCATGTGTGCTGTCCTCATCCAGGCCCTGCACCTCAGAGGCCGGAGACACGCTTCTATGTGGGGAAGTACCTGGGGCCGCCGCCATCTTGGCTGCACGTGACTCCCGGGTGAGCGCTCGAGACCGATTAAGTGATCGGGATCTCGATCTGGATCGTGCAGACGCCAGGAATCGATCCATCTCCGGGCACCGGACACTCTGCTGGCTCAGTAGAGTAACTGTCACGAGGTGGGTTGCCGGTTTTTTATGCTATTAGGACGCCGTAACGGGAGCGCCGTCTCCCTGCTGCCACTCACATGGGTGCCGGAACCGGAAGTCCATTATTGTTATTATTATTCAGGATTTATATAGCACCAACAGTTTGTGCAGTGCTTTACAGTATAAGGAAGGCATTACAATTACAATACAATTCAAGACGAGATGGTAAGGAGGGCCCTGCCCCTGAGGGCTTTCAATCTAAAAGGGAGGGGCAAGTGATGCATGAGGAGGTAGCTGTGTGGGGATGAATTGTTTGAGAAAGTGATAGTTCCGTGGTTAGGTTCAGGTGAGATAGACTTCCCTGAAGAGATGAGTCTTAAGGTTTTTGCCTAAAGCAGGGATGGCCAAACTGTGGCCCTCCAGCTGTGGTAGAACTACGAATCCCATGAGGCTTTGCAAGATTCTCACAGCCACAGACATGACTCCCGGAGAGAGATGCTTCATGGGATTTGTAGTTTCACCACAGCTGGAGGGGCGGAGTTTGGCCATCCCTGGCCTAAAGGCAGTCAGGGTGGGAGACAGATGGACAGTTTGGGGTTAAGAATTCCAGAGGATTGGAGAGACTCTACAGAAGTCCTGGAGGCGAGTATGGGAGAAGTTGACAAGAAAGCTGGAAAGCATGAGGTCTTGGGCGGAGCGGTGGGAACGGTTAGGGTGATATTTTGAGACAAGGTGGTTTGAGATATATCCCGGGGCAGAGTTGTGGATGGCTTTGCGACTAATGAACATCATGGATGTAATAGGCTCCTGTCACAACTTTTATTTCCTATTTCCCATACACTAGGGTACAGGTATTTATACTTCTTCCTACTCAAAGACGTTTTATAAACCTGCCCTGAAATCTGTCATGGCGTAAGGACTTTCTGAGCATACCATGATCAATCTGGAACAAAAGCTTACGTGGTCTTCGTAATCCAAAACAGACACACATCTCTATGACTAACAAGTGAAACACGTAAGAGGCTGAGGATCTGCGAGTGGGGGGTAAACCAGAGTGTATTTTTGCATCATGAATAAAATAAACAAAGATGTTATCTCTGGTGGAATCTGTGTGGAGTGTGGCATCTGTTGAACTGAGGCCCCATTCACACCTAGGCGTATTGTAATATGCGCGTCTGTCGCACGTTTTTTTTACTGCGATTCGCGGTAAAAAAGTTGCGCGATTCCAAAGGCTACTTGGCTGTATCCCAATGGAAAAAGGCCTACAAAATGGCCCAAAGTAGTCCCGGGACCTTTTCAGGCCGTTTTGTAGGGCGTTAGGGACGGGCGGAAATACGGCAAGGTGGGAACGAGGGCATTGACTACAATGCAATTGATATTTTTGACCGTTTTGTAGAGCGTTCGTCGAGCGTAGAACGCCCTACAAAACGGTCAGGTGTGAACGAGGCATAACATGGTCTTATTGGAAGTGGTGGGGCTACACCCCAGTTCTAAGACATGCATGAAATGACACATGACCTTTCAGATGTGTTGAGAAGTCAACTTCCCTACTGCTGCTTCAGGTGCTCTAATAGAGCAATGCAGGTTATTAAAGAGTCATTGCTTTGCATCAAGAACACATGCTGATTGCCCCCTTTGCACATATAAGTAGAAGCAAATAGTTTGAATGAGCTGTATACTTTCTCAGCCATCTCTAGTAATAATGTTACCAGCTTTGTTTGCATTCTTGAGGCAGCAATACAGCATGTACACAGCCGAGCTGTGACTCATTCACTCACCTACTTACAAGAAGTAACCTGCTGGCGCTTGCATTTTTCTCCTGAAAGCGAGCTGTGCTCATGTTCAATTAACACTTCATTGCTAAATAATTCCAATCACTCTGCAGAAGAGAAAGGTCCAGACCTCCTCGTCTCTTTAGAATTGACTCATGACATATACATGTCAATTTCAGGCAGTTCATTTGATTGAGAATCAAATGTTTCCATCTATAATTGGCAAACAGATAATCACCGCACTGGCAATCCTTTGTATAATGTTTAGTTATTGATATCTGTGTGAAAAGCCTTTTAGATGTTGACATTTTCTGACTCTTAAACCACATAATAGTTCTTTCTCAGTGACATCACAACAGATGAATAGCTGCTCCTTGGCTGCCCTGGAACTACAGTGCGGCCTTGGAGTAACGGTGCCAATACACTGCACGATTCTCGTATGAGAATCGCGGGAAATCCTGAGGTCGTACGAGAATCGTGCAGTGTATGGAAGGCGTGTGACCATTTCTAATGTACGTTCGCACGACTTTTGTATTTTGAGCATGTTGGAAAACCAGCCGAGAATCGTATGATTTTCGGCTGTTTTTTTCCTGATCGAGAGTCGACTGCCAAACGGGCCGGTGTGCGCACACCCGTTCAGCATTGCAGTCATCGGAAGCCTGCCCCTCTGCCTGTCCAAGATGGGCAAATCGTAAGTTTTTTTAAGTACTTTACAACCCTCGCAAGACAACAGTCTTGCAAGGGTTGTAAAGTGTATGGGCACCTTTAGAGAATGCCATTCTCAGTCTAAAGCTCTTCTGCCAGCACATCTGTAACCAGTTTGGTAAGAGAGAGGGGGTGCTTATGGAGGTTGAGGAGTAGCACTCTTGAGGATGACCTTTGCAAAGTTTACTTAAATGGAAGATAGACATCAAGTCTCCAATTTGCAGCCTGGGCCAGGATCCCATGGGGCATCATAGGGACACAGAAAAAATGCTATAAACTAGAGCTGCAGCTAACGATTATTTTCAAAATCGATTAGTTAGCCGATTATTAAGTTCGATTAATCCTTACCCGCCCCCCAAACAAAAACATTTATTTCTATGGCCATGTTCACATCTGAGCGTTTTGTCGCTTGTAGCAAAGTGCCTGTCACTTGAAGAAAGTACATAAACTTATTTTTGGTAGATTCTGCGCTTGGCCCCATTATTTTCAATGGAAACGCTCAAAAACGCGGTTGCTTCCTTTTTTGCACAAATTTTTGTGTTTAAAATGCGCATTTGTCCATTTACATCAATGTGTCACAATCTGCTCGCAAAAAATGTAAGACTGTATATAAGCTTGTTTTAAGCACGCATGCATGTTTTTTCGTGTGAAGACTCTGTCGCTGAGGTGTGAATGAGGGCTCAGTGCTTGGTCCAAACCACAGCTCCTCCAAACCTAGAAGGAGCTCCTCCTGAACATGGAGGGAAGCTCCTTCCGTGTCCCCAAATCAGCTGTGGGAGAGGAATTCCCCGCCCACACCTTGACATAAGCAAAGTGATAGGATGCAGTGACTTCCCTGTCATTGCATGCCATATAAGGTCAATAGTGTCAGCACAAGCTTTCCACCCCCTTGTTTACATTCAGCTGCGAGACGGGGAATGTCTGGCCCACAGCTGATTGGGTGGAAGGAAGGGCCCATGGTGGCCAGTGGAGACATGACATCTGTAATCCTAACAGAGGTGTCATGCTATCCCTACCCTTCTAAAATGTTTTTATAGTCTTTTGTTTTTTTTGAGGGGACATTTCTCCTACATTCTTGTTCTGACACCCATCAAATAGATATGAGGGGTAACAATCCCCCACAGGGGTGACACAACAATTCTAACCCTTACTCTTTTTTATCCAAAGAAAGTATTGGTCAGAGTTGGGCTTTAAATTGATTTATTTATGTGATTTTCACATTTTTACATTAATTATAGAGTTTTATAGTTAACGTCACTAGAGGTAGCTGTGCATTTCATGGCGATCAGTCAGCCTCCTTGCTAATTAATTGTTAAGGTAAAATATCAGCTGCACAGGGAGTGCTTTGCTTGCGATGTGTGAGGCGACTAAAGGTGCCCATACACTGCACGATTATCGTACGATAATCGTATGCGATCGGGTTTTCGTACGATAATCGAGCAGTGTGAACGGAGACGTGCGACCGTTTCTACTGTACGGTCGCATGTCTTCTGTTGAACCAGCATGTTCGAAAACCAGCCGGGAATCGTACGATTCTCGGCTGGTTAGAACAGTGCTCGGAAGATAAATGCTGAACGGGCCGGTGTGCGCACGCGCACACTGCCCGTTCAGCATTGCGGTCATCGGAAGCCCGCCCCTCAGGAGGGCGGGCTTGCGATGATCGAGAGTGCGATCTGCCTGTCCAAGATAGGCAGATCGTATGTTTTTTTAATCCCTTTACAACCATCGCAAGACTAAAGTCTTGCGATGGTTGTAGAGTGTATGGCCACCTTTACAGACTTGCATTTTGATAGGGAGCAGCAAATCACAAACCATTGTACAGCATTCCAAAGCAGGAAACAGCCTGTATATGCAGTGCCAAAGCTAATTTGTCTTTAGCAACATATATAATTACACACAATACATAGAAACAAAGGTTTACATACATTTACATGACAGCAGGTTATTTATGATGACCTTTTCTAAACAAGCATCAGTACCTGCACTGAAGTTTCTTCCCTTAGGATAAGGTATGGTTTTTGGGGATGGAAGGGTTAACTTTAGAGTGCATGTCTAGCCAAAGCTTTTTTTTGTTGTTTTTTTTGTTCCAGATAGAGTGAGGAAGGGTTTCTCCGACAGGTTTTACTGCTATCTGGAGCTCCACTAATTTCACGGGACAGGAAGTGAGGGTAAATCTGCAAGAAGGGAACGGATTGCGACAGCAATATACGAAGCTTGAGATGTGATCTAGCCTTTCCCTAACAGAAAAAGTTTTCTTTGTTATTTCTGTCTGCGTTGCTGTTGGAGATTTTCCTTACTTCCTGTCTGGTTAAATCATTGTCACCGGTATATTGAAGAGAAATCAATATATTGGACCCCAGATAGCTTTAAAGCCCGAGAGGGATTCTAATAGTTCCTGACGCACACCAAAACTCATAAAAAATTAATTTTGGCTGGACAGTTTTAGTTCTTAAAGCAACAAATTAGGGTTGCACAGATACCAAGTACAGTACTCGGTACAAGTACGAATACATGTATTGATACTTTTGAGCTCCAAGACTACACTAGAGAAAAATTAAAAAATTACGAGGCAGCTGTCATTCGTAAGGAGCACACGGAGCTCCTGGGATTTGTACATCTCTGTTTTAATGTACGATTTTGTTTATTGTCATGTGACAGTTTTTCTAAAACAATACAGACTAATGGTTTCAGGACAGTGGTATCTGCACTGGTACTTGAAAAGTATCTGTGCATCCCTACAACAAATGTTACAGAACATTATAGTTTCTTCCAATGATGCATCCAAAAAGATTAATAAGCAAACATGGGTAATACATTCTCACTTACTTCTATTACTCGTTATGAACGCTGCTGTTTGAAATGTAGCATGTCACAGGTATGCATTCACAAACTGGCCATATCAGAAAGTGACTCCACTGAGCCAATGCCACGTTCTTGCTGCTTCTAAAGCCATAACGGGATCAGTTTGTCAACATTTCACCTATCTGTACCATAAATAATGCATTGTCTCTATGATTAAATTCAGCAAACTTTATTCCTTCCTAAATAAGGCCAATACAAAGCTGTCAAGGCCTTTTTATAGGTCTGGAGGAAAAGTACAAAGTGTTTTATCATTAAGACTGTTCCCTCTAAGGAAAATACACAGCTTCCCTCCAGCGTTACTGTTCCAATTGAGGAATAATTCCCAGCACAATTGCTTCTCTGGCAGCCCACTCAACGGACTGCAAGCCAAACTATTTTCTATCATTTTAACTCGTTCTTTTCGAGGAAGTGCCTTTAACCATAGGCATGTTAAATAGCTGTTTGCGGTCCCCGAAATATGTTATTATGAAAAAGCAAAGAAACACTAACAGAGAACTGTTAAACTGTTATTATCAGGAATATCTGGAAGTCTCTTGTTAGTCTAGGACTGTTCTTCTGCAGGTCTGGGATTTTTAGTGTCAGGGCCACAAGGTGGTGAAATCTAGTACTGCAGCTTGACCTGAAATAAAAAAGAAATATATCCCATGGATACAATTTTATTCTATTGAATCTATTTTATTCTATTGTTGGTCTTCCTTACTGCAAGCAGTTTAAAATACAGGAAAACAAATGTTTTATTGATTTCCAGGGATATATATATATATATATA
>NW_017306746.1:250105-276011 GCF_000935625.1 Nanorana parkeri
TATATACATATATATGTATTTGGATCAGTCTGTATAATGTTAATACATGAATTAGCTCAAGCCAAATGGGATGCCTCTGTCATCATCATGAAGTTATGTTGTGGTTCTATTAGTTACAGAGGCTTCTGGCATGCCAGATTTCTTGCACAAAGGCTTATGTTGGCCCCAAACCTGTGAATAATTCTATTGCTGCATTGCGTGGATGGGGGAATCTTATTTCAGGTTGGGTGATGGCATCAAATCATCTTCCATACCACTTCCTTTGAGGACTTCTGCTTCTGTACACATCAAAGAAAAGAGTGTGCTGATGCAGGACCTGCATGTAACAAGGCCAGACACCTTCAAGTGTATTTCTACACTGCATTAATGGTGTTAACCCATTCTCTCAAAGGAATCAAGCATTCTCTTCTTTTCAGGACAGACCAACCATTGGGACAGATACTTGTCTGTCAAGGTAAGCCTAAATGGTATGGATGGTTGGTGTTGGCAAAAGGGAGTGGAGTAGCAAGGAGCTTGTAAGAGTGGGGGGTTTAAAATAGGTAGGAAGAGGTTCAAGCTGACAAACTGAAACTCTGGCAAGTCAAAGAAAAAAGTCAAGTTTGAGAAATAAGTTGTCCCTTATGGGGCTGTTGCACTTGACGTTTCATTTAGACAATGCAAGCCTTAAAGTGCTGTCTCTTTAGATAACCCATAGTGCAGTGGGAATCCTTTGTAACATATTAACTGTTTATTCGTGCAGCAAAGATTTGTGTGTGTAAAAAAAAACAACTAAAAAGTGACCCAAACCAATTATAGTGAAATATCTGAGCTTAAATAGTTTCCTCTTTAACATGTGTTATATTGAATGATTATTCACCACAGGTTTGACACAAGCCAGGAAAGCGGTTTTGTAGAAATAGAGGGAAGTTGAATTGTCTATATTGCGTGGACAGTCAGGTCATCGTGTGTGAGCTGTGAAGTTGTTACTTCTAACACTGAGCATATGCTTTTTAGAACACACTCCGGAAAGTCATGCTAGGCAAGTGTTGTACGCTATTACTAGAGCAAAAATGTTGCACTTTCTTAATAGTTTGGCACTTGACCTATCAGTTTTATCACTTCAATTCTACGTTAATGTGAAGCCATATACTGTATACTATACATTGGTTAAATATATAGAAAATTACTGAAGCCCAATGATTTGTCTAAATTCAGTGTTTCCAAAGTAATAATTATAGTAATAATAATCCTATAGGAAGATTTTGGTTATCACCATAGTTCATATTGTAAAGAAAGTATTTGTATTCCTTCGGAAATCTGTCCAAAAAAACAACAACCGCATTAACTTATTTTTTGACAGTCGTATTCATCACAGTGCTGGGAGAGGAAGGTAGGGTTATGTGAATTGTGGCATCTCCAACATCTCTTCCACATAGACATTGCTTGTTATGCAGATACTTGTTTGGAGCACATCACCAACTAATGGTCAAGTATATGTGAAATCTAGATAAAAAATGTATTTGCTATGAACTGCATTCAAAGATAAAAAAATTCAATGAATGACTTATTGTCTTAAGCATTTTTTTTTACCACTATATTTGATTCCAGTTATGTTTTTATAGAAAGTTTTTTACTTTGGTTGTTTTTTTTTTTTTTGCATTTTTTGATTTAAAGTAATTTTTTGGGGCGTTTCTGCAGAATCCAACTAATACTGCCAGTGCCTGGAAGCTAGGGTACATAACTCCAAGGTCTTATGTCTGTGATGTATCCTCATCCAATTTGTTAGTGGTGTAGTGTTTTAAACATTATTACTAGCTTTGGTCACAATTCCAGCCAACACTTTTTTTGTGGATTTGGACAGAGCGAGGAAGAGTTAAAACCTCTTCCAGATTTCTGTAACCATTGAATAGATTTTTCTTCACATTCCTCTGTGGTCACCAAAACAGAAAGTGAGCAGGATGTCCTCAACTGGGGCACAGACAGTAATACAACAGTTTTTATGTAGAGTAGAGGAAGGTAAGAACCCCTGTCAGATTTGTATTGTTGTATTTGTGCCTGAAAGTGACTAAAGGGTCACAGAAAGCAATAACTATCATAGTTCCATATTCTACCTTAACGAAAAGCAAAACAATATGTTTGGCTGCTGTTGGGCTCTGAATATTTTGAAACATTTGTCCTCCTCTATAAGGTTTAGCTTGGCAATTGTCACAACTCTGACTTCAGTAAATTGCTGAAAAGCAAATATCTGGCTGTTAGAGGTAAATCACATAATCATTGCCTCATTGTGCTATTAAATTCTATATTTTGCATAGTTTTTAGTTTCCTTAATTTCAAATGTTTATAATTCAAAAGTGAAGCATTTACTGTTTCCATATCCAATTTACAGACTATAAAGCAGAAGAAACTAGCTACAAGCTTATTTTCAGAACCACATTTAAATGAACTGGTTGATTCAATCTGTTGTAAGCAATTTGGTCTTAGAGAATGGAACATAACAGCATTTGGCTGTCCTTGATTTTGGATGTGTGGGAGGAATGTTATTATCATACTTTTATACAGTATATAGGTGGGAGGAAGATGGCCAGCGGGGACTGTTCATGACTGTCCTACATTGATTCAGAGCTAGTCTGTGGACCTGTAATGTAGTTTGCCAGTTTTTATATCAACCGAAAGTATTATTTTCTGAACATAAGGTTTATTACAAGTTTTTGGATCAATACAGATCCAGTAAAACCTCATAGATGCACCAGTGGTATGTAAGAGCACAGTAGGAGTGATAGAGGTCATAGCAGGCTCATAGTAAGAGCGAGAAATAGGGTAGTGGGGGTGGAATGAAGACTGAGCTAAATGAAGCATACACATCCACTTGAAGGCTGGGCATGGTGTATAACGCTATTAGGCCTTTTTGTACTGAAAGTGTAAGTTCATATTTACCATATCTGCTCTGAGATTTCCTTTGTGCCAAAAATCTATGCATTGTATCCTTTAAACTGGGCACATATATTGCAATCTGATTGTAGATCCAACAGCTACAGTATATAGTGCAAGAGCCTATCTGCATATAGTTTATATTGAATGGATTGTTAAAGCCCAACTTAAGGTTAGGCAGACACCCTTCCGTCCCTCCAATGAAGCATGCCCTACATATTGGGCCCTCCCCTGCCTTGTTTTTTTTAACCTTTTTGAAGCTGTCTTTGGTTTAGTTACATGATAATCCTCAGTGATGCAAAAAACAGTGCTTGTGTAATGATGTGGCACTGTTCTCTGCACCATACTTCTGTGAATCCAGAGGCTGTGTCAATGTCATGAGTGTGTCCATGAGTGGTGGCGGGGACCCAGAGGAGGATGCACTGGACCACTGCGGTATTTGTTTTCTTCATTTGCTTTAAGGAAGACCTTCATGCTCCACAGTTGTTGGTTAGCCTAAAGGAGATTGTACAGGAATTGTACAATCTGATTGTAACATATGCAGCATGCCTTGGTGGACCATTATATAAGATATTTTGCATGTGACAAAAGTCCAGGTTGAAGAGGGATATTTCCCCTTGCAAGAAAGTGTTTTTTACAGTCTGATTTACAGTTTTATCTGCTACCTATGTTTTTCATTCAGATATTGTGGTACATTAGGCTGCATGCATATTGTATGGAGGTAGGTAAGACAGCAATCTGCAGCATGGATCTAGTACAGCATATTGCTTGCTATTCTCTGTTAATAAAGTATAAATGGCTGATTTACCTACTATACTGCTCTTTCTTCTTGCATGGCGATACCTTGTAGGAAATCTCAAAATGATAAGTAGTAAGCTGGTTTGTATCTTATGTTCTAATGAGCGCATAGAAAACCAAAACAGTACTGTTAACAGGTAGGTTTCTACAGCATGGCTTGTACATACATCATTCTAGTTTTTACATTATCAACATGCCAAGCTAAATAGGAATTGGCATGCTCTTGTCAACACTGTTTCTGAATATAAGCCGTCATGTACCTGCAACAGGTCTTGTTTGATGAATTCCCTCTAATTCCTCTAGAACAGCTATGATTATTCTGTATCCATCTGCACATTAAACCGCCACCGCAGGAAGAAAATTACACCTTTCTAGATATCCTGAAAAATATGACCTGTGTGGGAGGTTTTGAGGTTTGCAATTAAGAAATACTGCACTACACATATCAATCATTCTTAAAGGAAACCTGTGCTAACAAAATAGGGAGGCTGCCATTGTTCAACTGAGCAAGTGCTCTGACTTTCCTCTGCCTTCAATAGCTGGATGCTTGTTCTGGGTCACTACCTCAAAAGGTTTTGAGCTCAGAGACAGACAACTATAATTTTCAGTAAGGGTCAGGAATGGCTAATGGCATAACGAAAATCTTACTCCCATTGTCAACTCCTCCCATGCTCGCCTCCAGGGCTTCTCTAGAGTCTCTCCCATCCTCTGCAATTCTTTACCCCAACCTGTCCGTCTGTCGCCCACCTTGACTGCCTTCAGGCATTCCCTAAAGACTCATCTCTTCATGGAAGCCTATCCCACCTCAACCCAACCGCTCAACTATCACGTTCTCAAACAATTCATCCCCACACAGCTCCCTCCTCATGTATCACTTCCCCCTCCCTTTCAGATTGTAAGCCCTCACAGGCAGGGCCCACCTTACCATCTTTTCTTGATTTGTTTTGCGATTGTAATCTCTTCCTTATATTGTAAAGCGCTGCCCAAACTGTTGGCGCTATATAAATCCTGTATAATAATAATAATTTAGGGAAACAACAACCCTGTGTGCGAAAATATATACAGTTTTATTTAATAATGAGTGTCAGAACTAGCTTCCCAGGTAATAGGTCTGCGTGAGCGCAGAAGGTGGTAGGCTGTGCGAAAGTTGTTAGATGTCCACCACCTAAATGCTAAGGAGGTTTCAAAGGCAGGTGTGAATGTAGGATTGCCAAGAAAAGTGGATAGGGGTAAGTGGGATTACTGTAAGCTGCTTGAAAATATTTTAATATTTTTAGAACCCCCAAACCACCATCTTTTTTTGTGCTTGTACATAGTATCATATGCTATGCTAGGGTGTTGGTGTTAGGATTTTGGTGAAGTAACATAGTTAAGGGTTCTAGGACAATAATAAAGAGGATGAGGCAAAGTGGGCATCCCCATCTCGTACCTGTTGCTGTGGTGAAGATTGGGGATGATGCATCAGCATAGGATACTCTAGCAGTGGGAAACTGATACAACATGGATGCCCAGAAGCAGTTTCGACCAAACCCCCATTTGGACAAGATGTAGTGAAGATAGCAAGCGCCTAATTCATGAATTCTCTGGTGAGATTAGTCATGATACTGTCTGACGATCCTTTTTAATTAAATCCAGTGGGAATAGGCTATTTTAAACTTTAAGTGCCTGGGTAAAACACGTCTGTCATGTTCAACTGCTCACTTGTGCCCCTCTACATTTTTAGTTCAAGCACTAAACACTTTTAATTCTTATATTTATTTAAAAGGTCTGCAAGAGAAAAAGGCAGGATAATGATGTGAGCATCACATTTAGAAAATCAAACATAAGAGCAAGCTACCAATATCCATAATTAAATAAATATTCCTAAAGGAACGTTTCAACTTAGTTCATTGGGGCTATTGTGTCACACATCAATTCATCATCCCTCTTTTTAGATCTGTATCCAGTCACAATCTCTCCCTTTAATGAATTTGTATATAATGTATATTCCCACTACTCTCAGACTACCAGATAACTTTCATGGAAAATCCTAAAATGTTCAACTCTGTTATTTTCTTTTGTAGTGATAAAATCCTTAATTTGTTAATCAATCCTCCTTTTAGATTTTCTTTTGGTTTTACCTATATTCATTGTCCCACAAGTGCATCTCCTTTGGTATACAACCCTTATGTAACTACAATTAATAAAATAAAATAAATGTGCGCTCTATGTTGAAATGGCATTCTCTTTTTCATACATTTACATATAGTATATTGGAGTGGTCACATCTAAATTAGTGACGAGCCTGGACTTGGTGTGAACCCAGTTTGCCTGAGTTCATCCAAGAATGCCCAAAACTGTTACTGCTACTCACTCCTCCCAAACTATTCAGTTGCGGCAGGTGCACTCCCTGTCCCACAGCTATACGTCAAAAAGGGGCAGCTGCCACTACTGATTGAGCTGGGAGGGGGAAGTGGCGATCACAGTTTTGTGCGGGATTGGGTGAACTCAGGCAAATTCGGTTTGCACCAAGCCCAGACTCATCTCTGATCTAAACAGTTTTTGCTATTTTAACCACCTCAAACAACAGGGACCCATGGTATTTGCTGTTTTACCACTGCTAGTTAATAAATGCCAATGTTTACTTCTAAAGCTTACTGTTTACTGTAAAGCTTCTGCCAGTGAGCTCAGCGGGTACCGTATCTTGATATCAATCATACATAATTACATGGCACTTTTTGCTTCCATTCTTCCTTAATTGCAGCACATCCTTTTTATCAGTATTCCTTTGTCTCCTGCTTAAAGCTGAATTTTAGGATAAGTAAATATTGTCTAAATACAAGAGACATGTATATTCTTACTTGAACTTTGCTGTGCTTTGTGTATTTCTTCCAGATCTGTGCAGTAATCTAATATACAACTTTGCCTCTGTACAGGAGCTTTGTACTTCTGTTCTTTCTCCTTGTGCAGGGTGACTGGTCTTGTATCCACCCCCTCCTGTAGTTTTCTGCAGGCAGCCCGTTGGGGGAGGTCCAGCTGGACCCCACCTACAGCTCTGCCCTCTGCACAGGCTATGTGCAGCACAGTGATGATGTCACTGCTACTTTTACAAAAAAATCGAATTGGTTTTGAAAAAACATTTGGCACACACATAGTAGATTTACTGTATATCCTTTGGGGTTGTTGAGGCTTATATTTACATGAACATTTTTGCGGCCGGAGTTCAGCTTTAAAAGTTTCATCACTGGCACAATTTCTTTGCATAAATTGGCAGGTAAGTATCTCATCAATGACAATTATATATATATTAGCTTGTAATAATGTATTTCCTAATGTATAGGCTAAACACACGTTTATGCTGTTAACCTAGCTTAGCGGGGCTCAATTTATTTGATATTGGGAGCCTCAAATGCGGCCCCTGACATCAACGGAGGGCCGCACATAATATTCAGTGTATAAAGCTACACTGTTGGAGACTGTGGACATACTATAGTAGACAGTCAGGAACTGCAAGCATGCTACAGAGGTGAATGGAGAGGAGGAGGACATGATACAGGAGACTATCAGAGACCTCTGACAGTCACCCACCTTATTAGATGAGTTGTATTTGCTATATTATGTCATTCAAATCTCTTCCTTGGAATCACTAGCAGACTTCAAGGTGCTTCCGCCACTGTGCTCTACCGGTAATCATTTTACCTTTGACTGAAGAGATCTGGAAAACAAACCCTGTTCTAGGGCAATTAAGATCTGTATGTTTATGTTTAACATTAGAACCTGATATTACTGGCAATTTACAAAGCTTTACATTAAGATTAGGAGTTTTATTTCCAGCCACGTGACTGTTATTTTTAAATCACATTGGACCCACCAAAAAATAACTGTCACTTTTTTCAAAATTAGGATCCATATCCTAGAGTGTCAGCTTTGTGAATGGAGCCTTTGCCAGTACTATCGTACAGAAACCATCTGTGTACGGACAAAAGGAATAATGTTACTGAAGACACAAAATAATAATTCCTCATTTAAATATTTAAATCAGTGTTTTTGCTACAGTGTATGTACACAAACTCTGACAACCTGCAAACATATAATCATTTTTCACCCACGCAGACAATCTGTTACCTGCAAATACATAAGCATTGGCACACACACATAGACGGACTTAATCCTGATACCTGCTAACACAAAGGCTCTCACAGTGACAGACAAAATGCACACCCCTTTACAAGGCCATACAGTATGTGAGTATTATTTATAACACAAGTTGGAGAATCAATGAGGTGCTGAATGACTGGCTTTTGTCATGTGGTTGAAAGAAAATGGGCATGCCATTTGTATGTGTACAAACTGTTGAGAAATTGATTTTGAAGATTCAATTTCCTGACATTTTTGGGCCCATGCAGACTGGTAGAGGTGGCTTATAACATGGTTTACTCACAGCTGGCAGCATATTCAGGGTCTATTAAGCTCTGTAGCTCCCTTTCTAAAGTGCATGTGCGAAACTTTCAGGAAGCTCCAGCCAATGCAGTACCAGTCTCTAGGCCTTTTTGAAAACTAAAGCTGGCCATGGACTGGTAGATTTTCAAACGATTGTTCGTACGAAAGATCTCTCCGAACCATTTGATAATGCCATCAGAGATTTCATGATTGTCGTCCAAAATTTGGTTTGCTTGTCATTTTGACTTAACTGCCAATTTTAGAATATATGCAGTTTCCCAAACAAAAACCACAGTCACTTTTAGAATTTCATTCAGTCGAGCAAACGTTTCCATCCTGCTCCATCAAATTTTGTCATCACTGTGGTCAAAATTGATCATCGATTTGACCCCATCAGCTGTTAGAAAGTTAAACGAATGTTCTGAGAACTCATTTTCTCTACCAGAATTCTACTGGTGTATGGCTTAGAAGAGAGAGAAGAGGCTTGCGATGCTTCATGAATAGGTTCTTTGCGTGTGGTGTGGCATGAGCACGAGGGAAGGATGAAGGCAAAAAGAGGAAGGGGTGCTGAAAAGAGGCAATTCAGTACAAAACATATTACAACATGGAGTGAGAAGTGGAAAGTGAGATTACGGAAACGTGGAGGAGGCAAAAGGAGAGGAAGGAAGAAGGTCTGGATATTGGAGAAAGGCACAGAGTCAGAAGCAGATAGAACAGGGTAGAAAGATACGTTTAAACGATGCCTATAATTCCATTATCGTCATTGGCACTGTTGTCATCTCTGCATTGCCTTGCAGTTTTAATGCCATTGACTATATTAGCCACAAACTCGCATTGCATTTGGTGTGTATTTTTACATTTGTTTGTAAAAAACTACAGACTAATAATACAGAAATGTGAATAGGGCCATACCTTTGGTCTCTCAGCAGATATTAAAACACACTGATAAATGCAGTTGTGCATTTACAAACAAAAATATGTATTTTAAATGCAACTACTATACCTAAATGTAAGTTCATTTCAGACTCTTGTAATCTCCTGTGCAGTAGCACCCAGACTAGAGAAAGGAGTAGAACTAGAGTCCAATCCGGTGTCCTGTTTTCAAATATACTGGCAAGGAACATACTTACAGGAGAAGAGAGCAGATAGATGACCTCATCAGGTTGTTGCTGCTCCTTCACTGTCCATTCACAGGAGAAGACAGCAGATAGATGACCTCATCAGGTTGTTGCTGCTCCTTCACTGTCCGTTCACAGGAGGAGAGAGCAGATAGATGACCTCATCAGGTTGTTGCTGCTCCTTCACTGTCCATTCACAGGAGGAGAGAGCAGATAAATGGCCTCATCAGGTTGTTGTTGCTGCTCCTTCACTGTCCATTCACAGGAGGAGAGAGCAGATAAATGGCCTCATCAGGGTGTTGCTGCTCCTTCACTGTCCATTTACAGGAGGAGAGGGTAGATAGATGGCCTCATCAGAATGTTTCTGCTCCTTCACTGCCCATTCACAGGGGGAGAGAGCAGATAGATGACCTCATCAGGTTGTTGCTGCTCCTTCACTGTCCATTCACAGGAGGAGAGAGCAAATAAATGGCCTCATCATGTTGTTGCTGCTCCTTCACTGTCCGTTCACAGGAGGAGAGAGCAGATAGATGACCTCATCAGGTTGTTGCTGCTCCTTCACTGTCCATTCACAGGAGGAGAGAGCAGATAAATGGCCTCATCAGGGTGTTGCTGCTCCTGCACTGTCCATTCACAGGAGGAGAGGGTAGATAGATGGCCTCATCAGATTGTTTCTGCTCCTTCACAGCCCATTCACAGGGGGAGAGAGCAGATAGATGACCAAATCAGGTTGTTGCTGCTCCTTCACTGTCCATTCACAGGAGGAGAGAGCAGATAAATGGCCTCATCAGGTTGTTGCTGCTCCTTCACTGTCCATTCACAGGAGAAGAGAGCAGATAGATGACCTCATCAGGTTGTTGCTGCTCCTTCACTGTCCATTCACAGGAGAAGAGAACAGATAGATGACCTCATTTTAGATTGTAAGCCCTCACGGGCAGGACCCTCCTTGCCATCTTGTCTTGAATTGTATTGTGATTGTAATGTCTTCCTTATATTGTAAAGCGCTACGCAAACTGTTGGCGGTATATAAATCCTGTATTATATTAATAATAATCAGGTTGTTGCTACTCCTTTACTTTCCATTCACAGGTTAGGGGCAGGAAGGTTGCTTATCTGCAGATGAGAAGGGTAAGAACACCAGCTGCTATGCTGTCTGGCAGGGCTGTGTCAATCCCAGGACTGAATGGACAGAAATACAAATTTGACAGCTAAGACCGCTCCCATATACACCTACTGTATGTATTTCAAATGTGTGTTTCACCAATAGCATGAAGTTGAGCTTTATACCAGTAATTTGTGTTGAAAACTGCAATTAAATATACAGGCATTTGAACATATAGGCATACAATCAGTTGTGCTAAGTGTTTCTGGACACATTAGATAATATTTTTACAGATTAGAAAACTGAACGTTATTATAAATTGACTGTGATGTTGTTCTCAACCACATTGTGATAAAAGCGATATGTCTCTTCATGTGTTGTCAGATAAGAAAAGTAACCGTTGCCGTTATACACATTCATGTGTATAAGGCCAACAGTATCATGTGTATGAATTCAGCCCGGAAGCAACAGCTGGTGCATGTATTCATGTATGGCAATGTAGCCTCTTTCATCTTGGATGAGTGTTCTGAAGTGTATTATTATTATTATTACATAGTATTTATATAGCGCCAACAGTTTGCGCAGCGCTTTACAATATAAGGAAGACATTACAATTACAATACAATTCAAGACAAGATGGTAAGGAGGGCCCTGCCCCTGAGGGCTTACAATCTAAAAGAGGAGGGGGAAATGATACATGATGAGGTAGCTATGTAGGGATGAATTATACAGCCCCCGCGGAGCATAAGGGCTTGTTAACACCAAATCCGGACCAGATCTGCATAAGTTTCTGCACATGCAGTGCAGTGTGTTTTTGCCGCGTTTTTGCCGCTTTCCAGTCCATTTAAAAAAAATAATTTAGTTTTTTTTAGCCTAAAATGGGCTCTTAGTGCATTGCAGGGCATTTGCATGTGTTTTTTATGCGTTTTGGTGCGTTCCAAAGTAGCAAAAATAGGGCATGCGGCAGTTTTCCCACATGCTCTGGAACTGAACGCTGTGGTGTGAACTAGAGCCCCAAATACCATTGGAATACATTGGATGCATTTTTGCTGCGTTCTGTACATGCTCTGCTCTGCATCTGCTCTCTTAGGGCTGTGAACTAACCCAAAGAGAAAATTGACTTGCCAGTAACGACACATTGGCTTGAGCTCGAAAAACATCAGTGGTCCAGAAAACAGAGTACAAGGGTTACTAAACATCCAGAAGTGTATGGACTATCATACAAAATGATAACCATGTAAGACTGCTTAGGACATTCATGAAAATGTAAATGTCACTATAAAGTGCTAATTTTTCTGATTCACGGTTGAAAATGTACAATATTTGAAAGCAGTGTCTCAAATAGTAAGAGTCATGTATATCACATACACATAATGCTCCCCCAAGCACTGCGCATCTCACATAAAATACTCGTGTGATTATGTAATATCTCTGGTAATATCTTACAGGACTGACGTTCAGTGACTGACCACATTAGATCAGAATATCTTGTATCCAGCATTGAGTTGTCATTTGTTATAGTACATGGGCAATCCTGAAGTGCCTATGTACTATGGGTTAGGGCTTAAAGGGAAACTGAACTCAAAAAGTGGAGATTTGCTATGTTAAAGGAACATTTAGAAATGTTACCTTTAACATAGATACCCTTTACCTAGAATCCTTCCTGAAAAATAGCAGTGCACCTCCCAGTATGTGAAAGTGCCTAGGGATTCCTGTGCCTACAGCCTCATAGTTGTGTATCTGCAGTGTGAGATCTAAGGCACCGATGCCTCTGACTGCTAGTTTTAGGACATTTGGAGGGAGATTCGATGATGTCTCTACTATGCTTATATGTACTTTAAAGAAGAACTCCGGGCAGTTCAATAATTATCCCTGGCAGTGGGGCTACCCCTACACTGCAAGGGTTCAGTGCTTGTTTTGGTCTAAGATCTAAAATAAAAAAGATATACTCGCTTGATCCTTGGTCCTGCTGCAGTGACTGCTTAGCTCTCTCCTCAGAATGTCCCCTAGTGTCCTCACATACAGTATAATACAAGTCAGTGGACATGTATTACTAGTGATGACGTCAGCGGGGTTTAGACAGCCTAAGCCTGGGGGAGAAGAGGCTACAGGGTCTAGCAGGCAGACAGGGCCGTGGATCGAGTAAGTATATTTTCTTTATTTTCATCCCTAGACCAAAAGGGAACTACAGTGTAAATGCACAGCTGCTCCAGATTTTGTTCCCCTCATTGTATGTTAATGCACTTTCACTCTATGAAATTGTTCAGAATAGCTTGCAGCCCTGTGTATAATCCTGCTCCAAAAACAACTAGAAAATGACTTTAAAACCCCAAACAAGTATATATTTTCTGAAGGCAGAGGCTCTGTAGAATAAAAAAATGGTAGCTGCATTTTTTTATGTTGCACAATATTTGCACAAATGTTTATCAAATGGATATTTTTAGGAAAAAAAACATTTAAATGAATTTTAGTGGGCACAAACACAATTTAATACCCTTTGTTTGGTAAAATATAAAAGATGTGGTTACATCAAGTAAATAAATCCAAAACATGTTAAGTGTTAAAATTGTGCGTGCCCATGCAATGGCGAAAAAATATTAGTTCAGAGGCGACGATTTAAAAGCCTTTACCTTTCATCATTTTTGAGTTAACAGCAAATAATGGCACTAGAATTATTGCACTTACTCCGACATTGTGTGGTGCAATCGTCGTTTACATACACGTGCATGCCTTACATGTGTACACGTGCATGCCCTACATGTGTGTTTTCATACACATGCAGATGGTTGGGGCAGCAGGGTTGGTTTTATTTTACTATTTTCTACTTTTTTTTACTTTTTTGCGACTTTAAAAAAAAATTCACTTAACTTTATTGCTATCACACAGGGGATACCAATCCCCTATGTGACAGCATTTGGAGGTGACAGGTTCCCTTTATGGAGACATCAGGGGTCTATTAGGCTCCTGATATCTCACCTGGCCTCCAATACAAGGGATCGACCACAGTAATGTGCTTGATCACCTGTGTAACCGGCACTTGTGACAGCTCTGGATTCATTATGCTGCATTTTTTTGCGTTCACGCTGGACTGGAACGCAGGCAATGTTTTGCCACGCGTGCGATCGCACTGCGGCCAGTGGGCGCAGCTGCAGTGCCAGTGACTTTAATGCACCACCACGCCCCCTCCAACCCCAGAACGAAGGGGGAAGTTTAGTGTTCGATTACTGTGCGTTCCTCTCTGGAACGCACTGCAATTGGTGTGAATTGGCTCTAAGAGTTTAATACTACTTTAAAAAAAATATTTTTAGTTCTGCGGTGTGAATGGAAACACATAACATACATACAGTATAGTGGGGGGTTTCTCATATTTAAAGGAGAACTATGGGGTTAAGGTTTTTCCCCATAGTTTTCCTTAGGGTAACGGGAGGACACAAACTAGCGTCCTCCCGTCACTCTAGGCTCAGTATACCGCGAGCTGTAGCTTGCGGTATACTAAAACGCCACAGTATACTGCGAGCTGTGGCTCGCGGTATGCTGAGACGCCTCAGCTAAAGCGGATCCCGACAATTATGCCGGGATCCGCCCAGCTGCGTGACTGACAGCTGGCTCTGCCTATCTAGAGGCAGAGCCAGTTGTACCCGCCCCCTCCCCCGTCCGTTCCGCCAGTCAGCGCTGGCGGATCGGAGCGGGGAGGGGGGAATCCAGCCCCTCCCCTGTCACGGCAGAGAGCCATGACAGGATCGAGAGGTGAGCGAACGCCGGTATGTGTTCGCTCACCTCCCGATCTACTGAGCCGACCTGTGACAGTCTCATTGTCACAGGTCGGCTAGAACTATGAGGTGAGTGAAAAGCACTCACCTCATAGTTCTCCTTTAACTGCAAAAATGGAAATATTCTTTGAAGATACTATTCCCACAATCTTAATTTTGCAGCCATGTTGTACCATATGACATACAGTCCAGTGATGTCCCCCCAATAATTATGAATAGCTTTGTTCCTGCACATTCTGTCAGTATGCTGGAGAGCATAATAGCTGATACAATTTGGAGGATGTCATCTATTTTACAGATCCTTTTCAAGAGATCACCAAGGTTTCATATCCTGTTTTCATTGGCAAAGCCACGACCTATTTAAAAGTTGTGAAGCTTTAACATTCCTCGACACTGCGTCAATGGAAGCAAGGATTAGAGCCCTTTTTATATCTTCAGAAATTAGATTTCAGGTCTGAGGCTGCACATGCAGACAGCACATTGAGCAGCTTAAGATAAACAGCTGCAGCAGATGCTAAAATGACATGATGCCTGAAAATGACTTCCACTTGTTGCAGAAAAGCGTCTGTTCTAGTAATTCAATAAGCAGGGCAGATGGTTCCATATACAGGTTACCATGGAAATGTCCTCTTCGTCCATGTAACACTGGAGCTCAGTATTAAGTCCACTGCATATGGAAATGTGAACTGGGGAAATCGGTGAAGGCCACCCAAGCCAACTTTGTGCTGATTTTTTTTTCCAACTGAGACCATGAAACACACATTTTATGATGATTCCCATATGCAGACATCTCAACTCTCCCGGATGGTTCGGGAGTCTCCCGCTAAGAGATAGTTTTGTTTTGGTTTGGTTTTTCTTGACATCGGGGCCGCCGACAGTCAGTAAAAAAAAAAAAAGCATAGGAATGAATTTTCAATTTGCAATAGCCAATAACAGACTAGCTATTGCACCTGCCCACTGCTGCTGTCAGTCAGCAGAGGTGGACCTGAAGTTCTCCATCAGGTCCTCCTCTGTTGACTGACAGCAGCAGAGGGTGGGTGCAATAGAGAGCTTGCTATTGGCGATTGTAAAATGAAATAGCCAATAGCAATCTAGCTATTCATTCCTATGCTGTTTTTTTTTTATTCTGACGGCAGCAGCTTTCAGAATACTAAAAAAAAAACAGCAGATAGCAAGAGAAGCATTAGCTTCTTTGCTATCTGCCATCATTTCAGGGGGGTGCTCTCTTTCTTGTTGCCCCCCCTGCGGAGGGGGATTGACAGAGGGCACCTCTCTGAAATCAGAAGGGCACCTCCCTAAAATGACTTATTTCAGGTTGGGATCCCTGTATATGCATATCTTTATAATAGTTAAAGTAATAATAAACTCTGAAACTTTTTTCAGTAATGAATCTAGATCAAACAAATATACATCGCTCAGCAACGTATTGCTTTGCAATGTTATCCAAGCCTTTACAGTCACGATATTTCCAAACAGCTCCAACTCTCTCAGCTCAGCTTCCTGAACTTCCTGTTTTGTTACAAGATCACAAGTCCCCAGCCGCTCTCCATCTACTAGCTTGGAGAGGGGAGCTGGGAGGAGGGGAGTGGCTTGCCTTGCTGTGTCTGTGTATTTGTGGATGTAGTCAAGAACCAGCTGCACTCCTTACCGGAATAGTAGTAAACCTGCCAAGCAGGTGGGTGCTTGTAGTGACCACGGACGGCCCCGTGAACAATGCAGATCTACAAAGGATTGTCACCAGCATACCAAAGGTTTTGAAGCAAAAAATCCTTTATTGACAAATCGCCATCCAATACAAGCGCTTTCGGGGTCTCAGCAGTACCCCTTCATTAGGCTCTGAGCCTGATGAAGGGGTACTGCTGAGACCCCGAAAGCGCTTGTATTGGATGGCGATTTGTCAATAAAGGACTTTTTGCTTCAAAACCTTTGGTGTGCTGGTGACAATCCTTTCTAGATGTGTATTTGTGGAGACACACATCGCTCACTAGCACACACAAGGGTAACTCCATAGGACCCTGCAAGGGGAAGGAGCCACCCTATAACAGGATATCAGGGCCAGTGCTCAGCGGACCAGCTGATTCTGCAGAAAGCTAAACATTTTAAACATCAAGGAGCAGCATCCATTGTAAGTGATTTAATCAGCATTTGAAAAAAACTTAAAGGTGAACCCCGGTCAGTAAAAAACGTATATGGTGACAGCATATTTCAACATAAATTAGTGCATCTGGAGATGCAATGCATACAAAAAACATTGGGAGGAATTTATTAACACTGGAGCAGACAAATTCTGGAGCAGATTTGCACTGCAACCAATCAGCTTCTATCTCTCATTTTTACCTGAGCAAACTGAAGAGGGAAGCTGATTGGTTGCTGTGGGAACTGCTCCAGATTTTGTCTGCTCCAGTTTTGATTCCCCTCACTGTTCCCAACTTTTGAGCAAATACTCTATTTGTATAGTCCTGAAGTCATGAAGCCACCTACATGAGTGTTCCAAGTAACTGCAGTCCAATCTGTTCCCTCGTCCTCACACCAGCTCAATTTTTATTCTGTCATGAGCAAACTGACAGTCATCATCAGCAGTCACTTCTACAGTACACAAGAATTGCCTCCGTGATTGTGTGGGAATTTTTTTATACACAGAATTGCTTAGAAGCTGTTTGACAACTGCATAGCTACATACGTCTAAAAAAATTTGCAGATCATCTTCAGGGTTAGACACATATTTATTTTTAGCCCTCCCTGGGACTTTATGTGGCAACAAGTCATATTTTCTTTAGCTAATTACACTCCACCCACAATTACATGTTTAGACTGAGTGATGCTTCTATAAAACATGCAGACATTCAAATATTTGTCCACATTGTAAAAATAGTAACACTACTTCTATAATGAATGGATATATGCAAAACCACTTCTATAAAATACTGCTTACATAAACTCTGTGACAGAAGGGCTGCCTGTCCTTGTGTAATGCTGGGGCAGCCATTGTGGGCCAATTGTGACCTGGAGTCGGTCCTCCTGATTAGGGATGCACTGATACCGATACTATTATTGGTATCGGTGCCAATGCCAAGTATTTGGGCGAGTACTCGTACACGCTCAAATGCTCCGATGCCTAGCCCGATACTTCCGGTATCAGGAAGCCGGGCAGCTCGTCATTACACGCGCCTGGCTTCCTGAGTGGGGCTTCCGGTACTCGGTATCGGCTAGTACCGAAAAAAAAATATCGGTACTTTTACTCGATAACGAAATACCGGTATTGGTGCATCCCTACTTCTGATGGTTAGTATGAGACCCGAAGTTGACGGGGACAACCGGGTCTCCTTGCTGGAACATAATACCAGCACAAAATCAGTGTGCTTTTATGCGACACCCAAGAAGAAAACCCACTTCCGTGATGCCGCATATATGTGTGACGTGGTCGTAAAGGAGTTGAGCTGAAAATAATAAACCTTCATGTTTATCTGAATATTTTGTACCACCATTGTTAATAATAAGTATCCCGCATACCATCCACCTGCACTTTTGCAGTATTGATCTATCTGTACTGGCTATCCTTCTTGACCACGAACGTAACCATAATTTCACATTCCAGTCTGCCTCCCTGAGGATTTTTGATGTGCATTCCTGTCCCAACACTCTGTTCTCAGAGAGGGTCAATGTTTGGTAATGGGCATGCCATCTACAAATTGTCCCTGACCCTTTAAGTAATAAATTAGGTTTGTACTTAAAATAGGATATGCCAACAGAAGTTTTGGTTAGCATGGAAAGAGGCCCAGAACTTGTACTACATGAGTTTGCCTAATGCAGTAGATTGGAATGAAATTCTTTAGTTTAGTCTCGTAAATATATTACATAGGACCTACTGGAAACTTGGACAGTTGGTGTGTTTGCCTCTCTGATTATTAAAGCTAATATTTGTCTACCACAGTAACTGGATTAAAGTGTATCTAAAGGCAAGTGTATATATTTGTGTTGAATAAAGGAGGGGTTAGAGTCCCCTTCAGTATTTTTAACGCTCTCTGTCTCGCTACTACTCTCTGTTTATTCTGGTTGCCATTATCACTTGCACTGAAAGTGAGGGGGGATAAAAAATTTCAATTACGACTAGAACAGGAATAAAAATAAAATCTTGCAAAGGGGTCCCCTGTTCCTAAGAGGGGATTTACCTCACATTAGTCCACTTGCATCCTATTGTTTCTACAGGAAGTGAATGAAAATCTATTGAATGGAACACATTACACAAGACACCTGACAGGGTTTTAATCATTCCCTATTCTATCCCAAAACATTTTAAGTTTTGGCTTTAAATATACAAGGGGGAATTTATAAAAACAGGAGCAGACAAAATCTGGAGCAGCTGTGCATGGCAACCAATGAGCTTTTCTCTTTCATTTTCTAAGCTTAACTGAACAACCTGAGGAGAAAAACTGATTGGTTACTTTGGGCAACTGCTCCATAGTCTGTCGGCTCTGGTTTTGATAAATTTCCCACACAGTACTTTATGGATTCATTCACTTTGAGCGTTGTGAGATTCCTACGGATTTCTGTGGTGGGAATACCAGGTGTCCCAGTTCAGGTGTGGCTGCTGTATCCATTGAAGTAAATGACAGGGTGGCAGCAGCCACATCTGTCAGCGATACTCTGAATGTAATCATACACAGTACAATTACATGCGGTTTTGGATACATGATTGTCCCTGGGACAATCATTTATTCCAAACCGCATGTAATCATGCCAGACTGCTGCTGACAGGTGAGACCACCGTCGTCACCCTGTCATTTACTTCAATAGGTACAGCGGCCGCATCTGAATGGGGACACCTGGTATTCCTGCCACAGAAATCTATAGGTTCTGGCCTCAGGAATCCCAGAATGCAGCATAAACCCCCCTGTGAATGGGGCCTAAGAATGATTTTCAGATTTGAAAACTGCTGGATTTGGCTACATTTGTTGTTGATATTAATAAAGCAAAATGAACGTGCGCAGACTAGGAAAATGGGAATCCAAGCGATGACAGCTTAATTGGACAGCTAGAAAAATGCTTATTGTGTAATAATGTAATTTTAGAAAAGTAATAGCTCTTACATTAATTGTACAAAATTGACCGTCCAGCTGCGTGATTCAGAGGCAGACGTCCAGTGCATTGGATTAGTGTTGGTAGCAACCCATTACGAGCTGTGCTAATAAGGAAGCTGGTGGCTTAGGCGGAAATGGCAGACTAATGCCTTTATTATTTCTTTGTTCTTTTAAACCAGGAAACTGATGTGATGCCAGAACTACTTCAGAATATACACAACATGAATGTGTACTCCTTTTTTCATCCTTTGCCTTGTGCTCATTTTCTCTTTCTTCCCCTGCTCCCTCTTGTATTACTTCCCATCATCTATTTATTGATCTTCTAACACTTGGAGGCGAAGCCAAAGTATCTTCGAAATAATTGAATAGATTCATTCCTATGAAGATAATTGAGAGTGGGACACGAGAGCTGGATGAATTGCCTGCTGAGATGGGAATAAAATGCCCAGGGCACATATATTGGCTGTGATATCTTCAGGTTTTGTGAGAACAGGAATGCCTATGGGAGACTTTCTGGTAATTACAGTGAAGTAGCAAAAGTGTGCCTGTTGGTAATTAAGGAGAATGTTCCAAATCAGTGATTGGAGAATGGGGAATGTGATAGTTTACAGTGGCTTTGCAAGTGGCATCATATCCCAGAACAGGCTGCACAGTATCTACACCACTTAGGGATAAGGGAAGAGTTTTATTGGAGCAGAACTTTAATTTCAGGGCCAAGCAGAAACAAATGCAGCTGTTTTATCAAATACTTTTCTTTTATTGCTTATTTAACATAATAAATACATCTGCAACATCATAGATGTTTGGTATATCAGTACAAACATTGGTATGACATTTTACTAGAGATCACAGGATATTATATTATTAAAATCTCCTATGTTATGTATTAGAAACAGAAGTTAAAGTATAACAAGATTTTAAAAGGCCTGGTGTATCGCACAAAGTGAGTCATTTGGGTAGAGCCTCATTCACACTGATAAGAGCCGGCCAGTACAGATCCGTGCAGCGTGCACGGCCGTATAAGGCTGCTCCCGGGAAGAACAGGTGCTGCGTGTGATTGCACGCAGCAGCCTGTTCGGCCTCATTCACACTACTAAGAGCCCGCCCGTACAGATCCGTGCTATGTGCACAGCTGTATCGGGCCGATCCCGGGAAGGACAGGTGCTGCGTGTGATTGCACACAGCAGCCTGTTCTTCTCTATGAGAGTACGCGGCCATACGCTCACCCGAACTGCACATCGGTGCGGGTGTCCGTACTCGTACGGAAACAGGATGGATCCTGTCTGCGCCCGAGCACAGACAACCGCACCCACACGGATGTGCAGTTCGGGTTAGCGTACGGCGGTGTACAGCTGCGTACAGAACAGGCTGCTGCGTGCAATCACACCCAGCACCTGTCCTTCCCGGGAGTGGCCCGATATGGCTGTGCACGCCGCACGGATCTGTACGGGCCAGCTTTTATCAGTGTGAATGAGGCCTAAGTCTTATCATACACTTACAATTTAGCCAATAGTCACTGTTCATGTATTCTGACAGTGGAGGGCACTGACTGTCAGAATGCAGTGCGGATGGAAGAATCTGTTAGAGTTTTTTGTTCAGTCCACAGGCGGAAGGAAAAAATCTAAAAGTGCATGGCCAGCTTAACTCCAATGCTGTTGTGGTTGTTACATCATAGAAGGTTGAAAAGATTGAGCATAGAACAATATACGGATAAACAAAGAAATTTGCCCAATCCAATCATCTCTTTGCTTGTATCAAGCTATGAAATATTGTATGTAGGGTTTATTAACCATTCATGGCTCAAAATTTCCTGTAGCCATTTTTTTTCAAAAGTTAGCATTCTCTCAACTGTATATGGAGAGCACCCATGACTTCTGTAAGGCCAGAAGGTGTAGAAGACGTCTATCACCTGGTAACATTGAGTTTTGTAGCCAACAGTATATGTGTGATTGTGGGTTAAATGTGTTTTTATTCAGCTTCCATTCCTAGTATATTATAGCAGTCATGGAGACTATTCTGCTGTTGTACATTTCTAGAAAATGTAAAATATATGCCAACAGTGTATAATATGTATTTATAGTGGGGATAGCCAAACTCCAGTCCTTCAGCTGTGGTGATACTTCCAATCCCATAGGCTTTGTAAAGGTGCCCATACACCTTACGACCATCGCAAGACTTTTGTCTTGCGATGGTCGTATGCTTATTGAAAGCTCGTACGATCTGCCCAGCTTGGACGGGCAGATCGTACTTGCTATCATCGAAAGCCTGCCCCGCTGAGGGGCGGGCTTCCGATGACCGCAATGCAGAACGGGCAGTGTGCGCGTGCGCACACCGGCCCGTTCCATAGCTATCGGACGAGCAGGCTAGAACCCGCCGACAATCGTACGATTCTCGATTCTCGTACGATCGCGGGATTTCGCCCGATTCTCGTACGAGAATCGAGCAGTGAAGCGGGGCGGGCTTTTCGATGATCACAAGTACGATCTGCCCGTCCAAGGTGGGCAGATCATACGAGCTTTCAATAAGCATACGACCATCGCAAGACAAAAGTCTTGCGATGGTCGTAAGGTGTATGGGCACCTTTAGACTCTGACAGCCACAGGCATGACTTCTAGGGGTAGATGCATGATGGAATTTGTAGCTTCACCACAGCTGGAGGGTCGGAGTTTGGCTACCCCTGGTATATGTTATAGATTCTGACACCATAGCAATGGAAAATATTAATGTGTAATTTTTGGTGATGATTATTTTGTATGCAAAGCAGCATACACATGTAACTTTTTTTAATGTGGTTCATCAACGCATTGTGTATATCAGAACGAGCACCATTCAGCAGAATGATGTTTTCCATTATTCAAAATTTGTGTCATAATACATAGGTATGCTGCATGAATGTATCTCTTAACACACCATTATAATGCTGCATATGGATATAAATAAAATACTGAATATATACAGTATATGTGTGTGTGTGTGTGTGTGTGTGTGTATGTGTGTGTGTGTGTATATGTGTGTGTGTGTATATATATATTTTCTGGTAGAACTCCACCTAATGTACTCCTGGCATTATACTGATACTCGTTAACATACATAATAAAAACTTATCTTTGTGTATTCAGCCTGTCACAACCCCCTTGACACACATATATAACTGTAAAACTACAAAGCTCCGTTGGCTTTCATGTGTTGTCCTACAATTGTACAGGTTATGAGCCTGCACAGACAGTTTTATTGCCAGTAAATATCCAAGGTCAAAAGAGGAGCTTCTGTACTTTTCATGATCTCGTTTTATCCTACCAATATCCACCAAACTGACATTGCAGGATGCATGCTAATTAAATCTTAATTAAAAGAGAAAAATTAACTAATTAAAGCATATCTGTGTTTAGCTGGATTACATGGCCTGTAATTGATGGATTTATGTTTTAAATGGAATTATCCACTCTGCTATTTTAAGTAAAGTATCATTAGGGAATTTTTTTAACACTTTATTGTGCCGTGTATGAGGCATGATAGCTGTAAAAATACTGTATTTTATTACAGATTCTTTGAGTAAGCCTAAAAATAAATTGCATTGTGTGTGTGTGTGTGTGTGTGTGTGTGTGTGTGTGTGTGTGTGTGTGTGTGATAAATAAATAGATAGATAGATAGAGTATATATACTTTATTTTTTTTGCATACATTTGCAAATTCCCATTGAAACCACACTTCCACACCAAGCCACCTCTGCAAAAAGTCACCAGTAATGGCGCCCACATAGTAATGAACAATAGGGATGAGTTGTAGTTTAGGGTCATCCATAAATTCAATCTAAACCCAGATTTTTTGCAGTTTTACGGGAAGAAAATGGCCAGATTTGGTCAGTTCACCTGCCTGCCTGAACCTTTGGCTGCTGCAGGCACTACTGTCAATGTGTGACAGTTAGTTTGCTGACCCACCTACTGGCTTGTTTCACGATGTAAAGCCGGTGGGGTTTCCAGATGATGTCACTGACATCACCCAGTATACCCAGCCAGTGGGTTGACATTTATGACACCCTGGGGGGAATTTATCAAAACTGGAGCAGCTGTGCACGGCAACCAATCAGCTTCTCTCTTCAGTTTGTTCGGTTAAGATTAGAAAATGAAAGAGAGAAGCTGATTTGTTGCCATGCACCAGATTCTGTCTGCTACAGTTTTGATAAATTCCCTTCACTGTATTTGGAAAAATGTGTACTGTGCCTTGAGGGCCGGTTCCCACCACAAAGTCCGCATTCCAGAGTGTTTGGCCTCTGGAACGCACTGGAACGCAAGCCAGCCGGCTCCCTGTGTTCAGGAGTGGGAGGGCCTGCGTTCCGGTCCACTGTGATGAAAAAAACTTGTTAACAGCTTTAAAACAAAACCCCATCACAGAGACCCTGGAATAGCAACCATGAAAACCTTTTACCAGTTTAAGTTAAACAGAAAATCACCTGGACAAATGATCATGAGTAGGAAAAGAGCTGATGCTATGTGGTTGTGTATTATTATTATCATACAGGATTTATATAGCGCCAACAGTTTGCACAGCGCTTTACAATATAGAAAGAGCTTTACAAAGAGCTTACAATCTAAAAGGGAGGGGGAAGTGATACATGAGGAGGGAGCTGTGTGGGTAGGTTGGGCAGGATGTCTGCTATGTGTAGGAAACTTTTTAAATTAAGGCCATAACTTTATTATCTTTTGTATATTTTATTTTAACAGGTCATCTGGCTTCATTAGAGTAAGACTTTCACCCAAAATTGGGATTGGTACCTCGTGGAAGGTGGAAGAATAGTGGCCCAGCTTCAGAAGAAGGTTGTACTGCATCCATTCCGCAAGTATATATAAAGAGGAGTCATTTTATAACCGTTTTGCTGTTTTATTGTTTTTTTGTGTTAATATGTATGTAGTACCACACAATGACAGATGGTAAAAAATCTGAGTGGCATGATGTATATTTCAAAAGCCGATCAGCAGAACATGAACACCATAATAAATGGAAGTAAGGCCGTCTAGTATAAATAGTACAGAGCAATTGTTGGTAATAACCAACATTTTTGATTGAAATGGTGAAAGTAGAAACCCTTAGAGCCATTAAATCATTACAACTCGCCAAAACCCCAGATCTGGATGGTTTCCTGGTCCTTTACTATAAGCAGCATGCAGAAATCCTTGTCCCCCACCTGACAAGCTGTTTTATCTCCTTGATGAGGGTGCTCCCTTTTTCTCCTTCCTCTCTCCAAGCCAATATTTCTATGACAGAGTTGTGGAATTCCTATCGTCCGACATCACCACCTGCCGCCTCAGTCACCGCCGTCTCTCCCCACCCGCTTCCTCCCTCCATGCCATGGTTTTGGGATCCCTTTTCTGGGGGACACGGGGCCATGGCACATTAGTTCAGGATGGTGAGCGGGGAGCAGAACGGAGAACCGTTCTCGACTCTGCTCCGTGTGAACAGTTAAAACAGGAACGCTGTACTTGCAGCCTTCCCATCTCAGCTGTCACAGGAGATTGTGCTAAAACTCCTGTATTGGAGGTGACAGGTTCCATAAAGAGAACCTGTCATCTCCGAATACTATCACATAGGGGCTTGTTAGCTCCTGTGTGATAGCTATAAATTTAAGTGAAAAAAATATTTAAAAAGTGTAAACAAAAAGATTTATGGAGATTTATAAGGCGATTGATTCCCTCTCCTGGGATTATATTCAATATGTTCTTCGGGCATGGGGGTTTGGGGATTCCCTGTTAGCCATGTTATCTGCTTTATTAGCTCAAGAACAGTCCAATTTTTGTTACTATTTTCATTCAGTTTTGCAGGTGAGATGGTATTGGGTTCCTACCAGAATAGCCAAGGCGGTCCCATCTTATAGTTATCGATTTTTCCAAGGCTGTGGCCACTTGGGAGATGTACTGCATATTTGGTCGACGTGCCCGAAATTGACTTTCTTGACCATAAATTGACCATAAGACGCACCTAGGTTTAGAGGGAAAAAAGGCTGCTTTTTTTTGTAAAGTTGTGTGGCTGTGCGTGGCTCCACCAGTTATGTCATCTTTGCGTGTGTTCACAGGGGCTTGGGACTTTAATTTTAGGGGGGATTTTTAATTTGTTTATTTAACTTCTTAATTTTTTTAAACTTTTTCTATTTTTTTTCTATTTTTAATTGTTTTATTTAACTATTTTTTTACATTTTTACTTTTCATTTTTTTAACTTTTTTTTCTTAACTTTTTTTTTTTTACTTTTTTTTTTACTTCATTGCACCCGCCCACTGCCTGCTGTCAATCAGCAGAGGAGGGACCTGATGCTACTGCAATTTAAAAGAGCCACTAACAGGCTGGCTATTGCTGCCAGCTGCTGGAATGGCGAGCGATCGCGCAGACAAGAGTGGAGGGTGGACGCCGCGGAGGGGTGAGTAGACAGCACGGGGGGGTGACCTCACAGACTGTCGGAGGTTTCTCCTTACAGTATGTAATCGGCTGCCTGTTCCCTCTGACAAAGATCGCTGCAGCCGATTACAGACTGTAGGGACAAACCTCTGACAGTCTGTGAGCTAGCTGCAACGGACAGAACGGGACGGGACAGCTCTCACACACACACAGACACACACATCACCCTGCAGGAGCCACTGAACGTGTGTGTGACAGCTGGGGGGAATATTCGCTCCATAAGACGCATAGACATTTTTGCCCACCTTTTGGGGGGGGGGGGGGGGGGGTT
>NW_017306746.1:276811-297507 GCF_000935625.1 Nanorana parkeri
CACAAAAATTTTTGCCCCCCCTTTTGGGGGGGGGGGGGGGTGCGTCTTATGGAGGAAAAATACGGTAACTAGTGATTTTGCTGCAGTATAAGTCACTTGGTGTCACCTTACACCATACACCACAGGCCACATGTCCTCGGCATTGGGAGGTGCTTTTCCAGGTGGGGAGCTTTGCTGATTGGGACAAGGGCCTCTTCCCCACAACCCTGACCCGGTGGTTGTAGGGCTGTGTGGGCAGGGGGGCTCATCTGCATCTGGGTACCCCTTTCATAAAGGGGTACCCAGATGCCAGCCCCCCTTGTGAATGAGTAAGAGGTACTTGTACCCCTACTCATTCACTAAAGGGTTAAATAAAATGTAAATAAACACACAACACCTTAAATAAATTATTTAATTGAACAAAAAACAAAACACAAATTTCTGACAATTGCTTTATTTAAGATAAATTTAAAAAAATGTCCCAAGAAGTAATTCCAGCGTCGGCCGACAATTGAACAAAACTAAAAACTCCGCAATGCAATGTTTATTTCTGTTATTCGGAACTTCGGATGTATCCCAATGTCCAAATTGACAGAAATTTCAATTTGTAACAAAATGAATTGCACATGTCTAGCAGTGACATCATCTCTGTGCCTGTACAGAGAGCAGATCTGCGTGAAGGACTCAGCAGACCCCAATCACTACAGGCTGCCTACCGACAACTAGAGATGGGGGGGCGGATATAAGGCCAGTTACCCTGCACAAGGAGAGAGCAGCAGTGACTGGTCTTTATTACAGGAAGCATCTGCACAAAGTTTAAGGTTCATGCTGAATTAGTGCACAGGTCTGGAAGAAATACATGAAGCACACCAAGATTCGAGTAAGAACACACATGGCTTTTCTATTTAGACCACATTTGCTCATCCAGGAGTTGGCAGCTTTAAGTCTGTTTAGTTTAAGTTCTTTCTCATACAACGGCAGCTGGTGGTATTCCTGCTACAGAATATGACAGGAAGAAGTCCAAATTTTCCTAGCAAATTTTGATGTGTAGCTTGTGACCAAGGCAAGTCTTTTCATTTAAAGGGATCTACTTTTATTTCTTTAGTCTTACTAAAAATAAAACCAGAAAATATGCACAAAAGCACTATGCATTCCCTTTAACATATTTTGTCAGTAAAGTGGGATGAATAGCAGAATTGTCTCATTTATGTTTCTGGGCTCCATTTATTCTGCCATCTTCAGTGCTTATGCTGATTTTTTTTTAGTTAGTTCCTCATACTAGTTGGAGCTGGGTCTCAATTAATACTTTTAATTGTCCCTTGGTATGAATGCTTTGCAGATCTGTTGGTATTGTTACCTGAAAACGCTCTGATGTGAAAACGTATTGGTATAACAAATCACAGCTTATCCAGTAAGGATAAAAAACTGCAGACACAAAGACATTTTTTCGTTACTTTACAATAGCTTACAGAATGACGAACGTATGTTATGTTACAGAATTGCAGAATTTTTTCGTTATTTATGAGTTTCCCCTATTAATAAGACTTTACCAAAGTACAGCTGTTGTAAAGTATAACTACCGGCATGCACTGCTAGAAATGAGCCATACCTGAACAGTAGGCTTCAAAGTTAACCTGTGCTCAGACTATGGACATCAAATTATTTACAGCGGTATAAGAGATTTAAAACAAGCCATCCCTGACCTCTTTAGCTGCATGTTATTTTAATTTAGTATGCACCGATACCAATACTAGTATCGGTATCTGTGCCGATACCGAGTATTTGGGTGAGGGCCGCGAGGGAATTGGCTAACCCGGCCAATCAGCATCGAGCAAGCCAGTAGTAGTGTAATACCCACACACCACCTGTCTATTACAATCTAAAGGGGGCAGGCTGTAGGCAGTGACTGACATGTGGTGTGCAGGCAGGGACTTCACTGTGGTCTGGGCAAGTTACTCTTGACACAGTACGCCGTGCACGCCAGAGTGACTGTGTGTACTGTACTGTGTGTTAAAGTGGCATTAGAGTCAAATATATTTTTCCCTCCCCCCAATGTTAATTAAAGCACTTACCTTAAATGATGTCTCTTAATCCGATCTTCTTCTTCTTTCCTGTCGTTTTAAGCTGTCTCTGCAGCGCTGCTGCGGGTCTCTGATCCAGCGCTTACTCCTGTGTGCTTGCTGGCATTTCCTGTCCCACGGTGTCTGCAAGCGGGTGCACGCCGTCCATATACTTACCTTGTGTCTCTCCTCGTCTCCCGGTCGAAAATGTGAACTGCGCATGCGCCCGCCCCAAGGTGTTTTGTGGCCGCCCGAGAATTTTCACATTTTCGGACAGGAGCGCGCGGGGAGGACACAGCGGTTTAAACCGCTTTTAAAGAGTTTTTTTTTTTTACACTTTTTGCATATATCTACTGCTCGCTAGCAGTAGATATATGCAAAAACACCCGAGGGTTTAATAACCCTTTAATAATAATCCTCTCTGAGCTTGTGAAGGAAAAATAATCATTTGTTGTGTGTCATTACCTGCCGCCCAATCAGTAATAGAAGTCACCAGCACTCACATGTAATGTGCAAGAAGCATATGCGTTTATATTGATGTGTCAAATGCGTGATAGAGCCAACGTTTTGGGGTTGTGCACGGTTCCTTCTTCGGGTCGACTTTGTCACAATGTCGCCCTGAAGAAGGGAACCTGCGCGGCCCTGAAACGTTGGCTCTATCACGCATGCGCATATGCTTCTTGCACATTAAATGTGAGTGCTGGTGACTTCTATTACTGATTGGACTGGGGCAGTATCAGTACTCGGTATCAGCGTGCACTGAAAGATAAATATCAGTACGCATACTCCATACTGAAAAAACTGTATTGGTGCATCCCTAATTTTAAGTAATGTATTTTCAAAGATCAAAACAAAGACTCTAACCACTTAGAAACATCTGCTATGTGTTTACGTTAGAGGGCTAGCAGCCTGCCAAGATTTGGGGCAATAAAAAGTAATAGGACAAAAAAAACGTAAGATTTCTGTGCCTCTGCTGTGAATGTATTTCTCCATAATGCCTATAGCTACAGAGGTAAATCAGGGCTCGTTTTCAGAGTGCTTTTACTGCTTGTTCAGAATATGTAAATACTTTAGTCTACATTCATATGAATTATCATGCTCATGTTAATAGACAAGAGAGAAGAGGAGAGCAGTGATAACCAATTCTGCCAGAGTGGCTTTACACAGCTCTGATACAGAGTACAACCCTGTTGGGCAGGGAATGAGACCTGTTTTTTCTCTGCTCCAGTTAAGTAACACAGATCTCCTTCCCACCCCCAGCCTGTGACTGGCCAGTGAAATGAGAAGCAGCAAACTGATGAGCTTATCTCTTTGCCACTCTGCTCTTTTCTCCTATCAGCATATTCTTTGTCAACACATTCGCATGCAGCACAGTAATTGGCTCCCAGTCCTGCCCCTTCCTCTCCCATTTTAAGTGCTGCTGTATTAGGGATTGCAAGAGGCTGTACATGAAACCTTGACCTCTACCTAAGTTAATATTAAGTCCCATTCTTTTACAAACAGCCTTGACCTAGGATCAAAGTGGGATCTGCAACGGCACAGGGATCAACTGAAGACGAACACATACTGTTGAAGGTACGTGCACTGCACTGTTGTTACATTACACATGGTCGAGGCCACATCAGGTTCATTTTCAAGATTTGTAGAAAACCTGTAAGGTTGTTTGTTTAAGGGAAGCACTGGAATACGACATTTGGAGAATATAAGTTGGTACTGTATTCTGATGTGCTTCTATGAGCTTTTCCCCATATACTGTATATCACATGTTATGAACAACTGCACATATTGAAAACAAAAAATTTAAAATGAGGGCGGGCAAGGGGGAGAAAACAATGGTATTAGGGGAAAAAGGTAGAAACCCTTCCATGGTATAAACATAGAAAATCAGTTTGGAATGATGTAACATAACTGACATAAAATAGTCACAGCTGTACCACAAAAGTTATAAAGTGAGATCAAGTCAGGATTTCAAAGAGGAAATGTTATCCTATGGTATCCTTTCTGGATTTCTCCCTTTATAATAGTTATACATTTCAGCTCAGTGTAAGTTGGGCAATGTAAAGAAAAAAAGTGCAACATTTGTCATGATCCTCAACCTAAGATGGTATAGCGTGTTGTATGGTGCATTTTTCACTGCATAATCCCCCACAAAACAGCAAATCAGGAAATACAGTGTTTTTTTAAATTGTTATTAAAAGTAAATGGCAAAACAGCATCCTGATTTTAGTTAACATTTTAGCTTTACAAATATCATGGGGGGGCCTTCTGGGGAAGTTGGGTGCTGGGTAGTTACCATAAATGTGGAGATGTTTTCATGCCCAATGGTTATTAGCTTTTTTTTTTTTTTTCAAAAGTGGCTGATTCACTAACTTTTCAGCCTTCTAGAAAGCAAAAACATGCTTTGAGGTAACTTACACTTGAATGGAGCTTAAATGTCTTAAATGTCTTCCATTGTTAGCGGGAAAATATTTAAATTGATTATATATAAAGCTATTATAGCCTCAGACATGCTGCATGTTAGAATTTGCATACCACGGTAAAAGAGATTCTTCACATCTCTTTTAGTCTTAAATTTGTGATTGGGTTAGATGTATAGCTAGGCAGATAGTGATTGCCTCTAATACCTTTGTGGTATAAGTGTTAGTCAGATCTGGAGAGGATTACTAGGGTGCTGTGCTCTTAGAACCAGGTAAGTGTTATTTGTTTACCCCTGCTGGCATCATTTTTCTATGAATATTTTTTAGATTCCTCCCACAACCCAGAAACATACTGGTTGTGGCATCTGACCAAACTGGCCCCATAGTGTGTACATACAAGGATATTAGATTGAAAGCTCCTTAGGGGATATGATTGATTATGTACTACGTAAAGTATTGTATAATAGGGGCAACGCTGCACAAATACAGGGAATCAATAAAAGCAACCAAGAGCAGTCAGTGAGCACAGAAAACACAAACACTACAACTCTGCTAAGTCAGGAAGTCCACTTAATTTTCCTTTAATTTGGGTTTTATATAATCCATCTCAGTCAGGATCATCAGGTTTCTCACACTGGTTCTTGACTGAGCTGCAGTCTCTAGCAGCAAATGTATGTGCTGTGTAATCTCTCATTTATGCTCCAGTTTGAAAGATGAGGATATAGTCAACTTTAGGGATTTAGGTTGTTGGGTAGCCATGTCTACACAAGATGAATAGTTGGTGAAAATAAGAACTCTTCAACAGGTGGTCAGTGGGATATTTTTTTGTATAAATGGAATGTATTTTTATTGACAGACAACTTCAAATAGATGTAATTTATCATTTCATTTTCTGCATAATGCAATGCATTTCATAACCCACATTTGTGTCAGATGGTACTATGTTTTGTTTGTCATGGAACGTGGGGTTATTTGCAGTCAGAGCTGTGTGTAAACTCTTCTTGAGGCAGCAAATAGGGAGGTTGCCTTCTCTTCCTGTATACAAACATCTATGTGCACAGGTGTTCAGCCCTTGGCGGGCTTATCTATGATAAACACTTATTCTACCCTTTGTTGTGTTTCAAAACACATAAAGCTAGCTAATACACATTTTTTATTTCTTTTCTTTTTTTAATTGCAAAGCATTCAAAGGCATAAAATGGTGTTTTCAATCGACTACAAGGAAATGGGGTACAAATTTCCCAGATTGAACCCAGCGAAAAAACCTGATCACTTAAGAAGTCTATGGTGTAGTGTAATGAACTTTATTGAAGCTGTCCATTTATTTCCCAGTTTTGACTTCAGAATCGACCCAATTCTGCTAGTGGGTCAAACTCATGCATAGTTTCTGTAGATTACTTGTGATGGTATTTGCATTTCCCAGTGAATGGCAAGTGGGTAACTTAGGGGTGTACTCACTTTTGTTGCCAGCGGTTTAGACATTAATGACTGTGTGTTGATTTATTTTGAGGAGACAGCAAATGTACACTGACATACAAGCTGTACACTCACTACTTTACATTGCAGCAAAGTGTCCTTTCTTCTGTGTCGTCACATGAAATGATATAATAAAATATTTGCAAAAATGTGAGGGGTGTACTCACTTCTGTGAGATACAGTATATACAGTACATATTCCCAATGCACTGCAGCAATAGATTTACAATTATCCTCTGCTAATATTAATAGGTACAACTACATGTTATGTACTATGGATCATTTAACACATTCATGTTAGCCGAGGATAATTGTAAATCTATTGCTGCAGTGTACTCTATATGTAGTACATAGTACATGTATGTTATACACGTCCAGTACACTGCAGCAATAGATTTACAATTATCCCCTGCTAATATGAATAGGTTAAATTATCTATAGTACATAATAATATAATTGTTTATGGGTTTTGTTGTTTTGCATCAGACATTGTATATCCACACCACTGAATCTCAGCTGCCTTTTACATTATATGAGCAAATCTTTGTGGACACCTGACCAAAACACTTGTATGAGCTTCTTAGATATCCCATTCCAAAACTGTGGCCATTAATGTGGAGTTGGCAACCTCTTTGC
This sequence comes from Nanorana parkeri, assembly GCF_000935625.1. Taxonomy (NCBI): domain Eukaryota; kingdom Metazoa; phylum Chordata; class Amphibia; order Anura; family Dicroglossidae; genus Nanorana; species Nanorana parkeri. Next base: position 283,379 of record NW_017306746.1, read on the forward strand.
AGCTCTAACAACCTCCACTCTTTTGGAAACTCTTTCCACAGGATTTTTAAAATATGTCTGCAGGAATTTGTACTAGGCAAATCTGAGGTCAGGTATTCATATTAGACTAAATGACCTTGCTGGCAATCAGCATTCCAATTATTCCCAAAGGTATTCAGTACAGTTGAGGATAAGACTCTGTGTAGGCCCATTGAGTTCCTCTACACCAGACTCATCACACAATATCTTTATGGGCCTGGCTTTGGCTTGGTCTACACAGGGGCACAGTTATGTTGGATTAGAAAAGGACTTTTGGAAAACTGTTGCCCCAAGGTTGGTAGTCCACAATTGTTTAAAACGTCTCCATTTGAAAGACTCTACACCTCAGCCCCCAGACAGCACAGGGGTGTGCAGTGACCGTCAATGACTAGGACCAAATCTGGGTCTCCTCATCTAAAAGCGCTACTACAGTCTCAACCCTAGAAATAAACTATAAGTTGCTAATGCAGTACTTGGTCCTGCAAAGCATTTCTAAAGACCTACCTTCTTACCCTTTAAATTGTTTCAGGAGCTGTCAAACAGAGGGGACGTTTGCCCATATATGGTGGGAGTGCCAGGTCGTGTCCCAAAACTGGTCTAAATACTGATCCTATTAAAATCAGGTGGGGTATAGTGCAAACCAATTTAAATTGCTCCATTCGTGGCTGTTTTCAATTTTTAGCTTATTGTTTCACTTGTTAGCTTACACAATGTTTAAAAAACAAACAAATGCATAGCGCAGTAAAACATCACCATTAATCCATTTAACAATGTCTGGACCTCTTGGAAGAGTAGTACACTCACTACTTTACATTGCAGCAAAGTGTCCTTTCTTCTGTGTCGTCACATGAAATGATATAATAAAATATTTGCAAAAATGTGAGGGGTGTACTCACTTCTGTGAGATACAGTATATACAGTACATATTCCCAATGCACTGCAGCAATAGATTTACAATTATCCTCTGCTAATATTAATAGGTACAACTACATGTTATGTACTATGGATCATTTAACACATTCATGTTAGCCGAGGATAATTGTAAATCTATTGCTGCAGTGTACTCTATATGTAGTACATAGTACATGTATGTTATACACGTCCAGTACACTGCAGCAATAGATTTACAATTATCCCCTGCTAATATGAATAGGTTAAATTATCTATAGTACATAATAATATAATTGTTTATGGGTTTTGTTGTTTTGCATCAGACATTGTATATCCACACCACTGAATCTCAGCTGCCTTTTACATTATATGAGCAAATCTTTGTGGACACCTGACCAAAACACTTGTATGAGCTTCTTAGATATCCCATTCCAAAACTGTGGCCATTAATGTGGAGTTGGCAACCTCTTTGCAGCTCTAACAACCTCCACTCTTTTGGAAACTCTTTCCACAGGATTTTTAAAATATGTCTGCAGGAATTTGTACTAGGCAAATCTGAGGTCAGGTATTCATATTAGACTAAATGACCTTGCTGGCAATCAGCATTCCAATTATTCCCAAAGGTATTCAGTACAGTTGAGGATAAGACTCTGTGTAGGCCCATTGAGTTCCTCTACACCAGACTCATCACACAATATCTTTATGGGCCTGGCTTTGGCTTGGTCTACACAGGGGCACAGTTATGTTGGATTAGAAAAGGACTTTTGGAAAACTGTTGCCCCAAGGTTGGTAGTCCACAATTGTTTAAAACGTCTCCATTTGAAAGACTCTACACCTCAGCCCCCAGACAGCACAGGGGTGTGCAGTGACCGTCAATGACTAGGACCAAATCTGGGTCTCCTCATCTAAAAGCGCTACTACAGTCTCAACCCTAGAAATAAACTATAAGTTGCTAATGCAGTACTTGGTCCTGCAAAGCATTTCTAAAGACCTACCTTCTTACCCTTTAAATTGTTTCAGGAGCTGTCAAACAGAGGGGACGTTTGCCCATATATGGTGGGAGTGCCAGGTCGTGTCCCAAAACTGGTCTAAATACTGATCCTATTAAAATCAGGTGGGGTATAGTGCAAACCAATTTAAATTGCTCCATTCGTGGCTGTTTTCAATTTTTAGCTTATTGTTTCACTTGTTAGCTTACACAATGTTTAAAAAACAAACAAATGCATAGCGCAGTAAAACATCACCATTAATCCATTTAACAATGTCTGGACCTCTTGGAAGAGTTCATAATTACCCACTCACCCTTATTTTTGATCCATGTTTCCTTTCGCTGCTCCTAACCCTGCATTGTAAGCTTATCTTTCGATGGCAACCCCTAACATTTCAGGACCTTGATCACTGTTCACATTTTCAGTTCATTGTTCTTTGAGCTTTTTATTGCCTTTTGAACAAGGTCTTATGTGTACCCACTAAAAATATATTGGCCGAAAATGTATTTGCATGCTGTAGCATTAACAAACCTTCAATGAAGACAGATAAACTGCTAGTTTGGAGGGATATCCACATACTTTTTGGCCATATACTGCAGGTGTCATGATCAGCTGTCCACAACTTTTGGCCATATTGGTAGGTGACACTTATTTATAAGAGCAAATTAAAGAGGACCTTTGCCCGTATCTTTAAAATAACAACAAACACACCTTTAGAAATGTTTAGTAATGACAATCTACAAACACATACTTCTAGATAATTGCTGGCTTTGTATTCTCTGCATACCTTGTTTCTCTTTTCTTTCCCAGTTTTCTAACAGTGGCCATGTTTACTGAGGGCAGATTACTAGCTCTCCTTTTACTTCCTGGTTTTCTGGCACATGTGACTAGGCCATGCACATTATCTCAGGGGAAGAAAATGCCTTTCTCTGAGATCTCCTGAGATTACAGAGGAGATTTCCCAGCAATGCTCTGCTAATGACAATGCAATCCCAGTGTGCATTGCTTTGGCAAACTGAGGTCATTTTGTGCTTTCAAAGCAGGAAGTGAATGCTCTGCAAGTGTAAATATTTTCAAATCACAGCATTATACACCTGAGATGTCTATGTTATTATTAATCATCATACATAGAGGGATGCATTGGTAGAATTTGATTTTTGAGTGTAAAGGTCCGCTTTAGCATGCAGAGTACATTAACTAGTCACCATACAGTTCAGTTTCACTTTGCTGAAGTCACATCAATCAGTAGTGAATAATGATTGCTTGCTATGCGTTACTGTACTTAGCACATTGTTCTTTGGCTGTAAATGGGATTAAAACATCATCCAATAAACCTCTGTTATTTTTAATGTTCACATTTTAATTAAATTGCATACATTGGTTAAAAGTAATGATAAACATTTTAATGTTGCTTTTATGCTTATGGGAAATGCATAGTGCTGTAGTAATTTTAGCAGATGGGTACTGAGTGCCTGCTTTAGTGTTCCAAGAAAATCTTGAAAAGTAGCCAAAAGTAACCAACACTGTGGACTCCTCACAGCTAATATTTTACTCCATGCTTCAATTCTGACTGGTACTCCAGTCAAACATGAACATTTTTGCAGTTAATTTACTCAACAGTATCAGAATATATGCCAAAAAGCTCTAGCGTTCATCCTCTGCACCTCATCTTCTAGAAGATCCTAAATCTAAACCAAACAAATTTCAGGCCATTTTGTTCTCTGGTTCCCACACTCACAGAAAGGAGGTTGTATAGCTTAGAGTCACAAGAGGCTGTTGTCATGACCAGGTGCATCATAAGAGGTCCTATGAATCCTGGTGCAAATAATTATTTAAACTCCGATTATATCAAAGTATATGTCCATGCATTACCCAAATGTACCCTCAAACCTCCCCCTCTAAATCATGTCCCAGTGTTTTTTCACACCTTGTTTTTGTGTCAGGAATTTACTTTTTTTTAATTCTTGTGACATCATTACCAGGTTTGTAAAATGTTTGCAGGGGCAGCTGTTGGGAGCTCAGTTCTTATTGATGTAGGCATGCCCCCAGAAGCTCCCAAGAGCATTTTACCTACGCAAATTACCTACGCAAAGGCAGCAGCATTGTTCTGGGAAAGAAGTTGGTGCATGCATGTGGAATGAGACCAAAGACATTGGTGTATGCATGTGGAATGAGACCAAAGAAATTGGCGTATGCTTGTGGAATGAGACCAAAGAAATTGGTGTATGCTTGTGGAAGGAGACCAAATAAATTGGTGTATGCTTGTGTAACGAGACCAAGAGGATGGGGCATAGGCGGTCCTCTGTAGTCCAGCAGGCAGGGACACACACTGGATTTCTGGCAGATCAACAAGTACTTTTCTGTACTTTCAGCATTTTAAAGGGACAAAGCATAGGCATGTGTTGGAGAAATGTATTGAATTTGTTTATGTTTTCATCTTGTCCTGACATTTGTCCTGACACTTGAAAGCGTGTGGATTTTAGTTAGTACGATTGCAATGTTTTCTTGAATATCATTACATTTTCAATTTATTAAATACTTTTTTTTTCCTGGAGTGGCTCTATAGCTTTAGCCATTTTTACTTTATTGTTTACTGTCTGTTCGTCGGTTGGGGAATTACTGTTTTGCAATTTATCTCCTAATGTGGAAAGCAATACAAAGATAGCTGTGAACATTCACAAAGCATACACTTGTCATGAAATAGACAGCGGGAGTGGTTCATTGTTTCCAGGCAGAAAGACAAGAATAAAATGATTGTCCGCCTCGTTGATTGAAGTACATTGTTGATACATGTTTTGGAATCAATATCTGCTCCATCTTTAGACTATTTTTGCATTCCCTTAGAACAATATATATGCTCAGGGACATGTTTCCGCTTTGCGAGTCCCATAACACTAGTATTGTCAGTTTTACAACTTCTTCTTCATATCTATACATGCTTTTTATGATCCTGCCGTAGCAGGATCATAAAAATGGCTTTTTAAAAATACCGGGATGCTCTCTGGACTGTCTAAATGCAGTACTTGGAAAACATTAAGAGGCTGTAAGCATAATAATGTCTGACGGAAAAAGAGTTGCTGTTGTCCATAGTAGCCAGTCAGATTTCGAGTTTCATTGTCCTATACATTAGAATCTGGTTTCTACAAGCAACAAAAAAAGGATTCATTTACTTTTCTGACCATGTTTCATGTTACACCCATATTCAGGGCAAAACATGAAACTTGGTCACGTCACATAACCCCCCTTACATGAATTAGGCAATTCTTCTCCCCATGTCAGAGGCACTTGTAGTTCTCAATGGAATACAAGTGTGGTGATGCCACTGCACTTGTAGTCCACTCATTCTTTCTTCTGTCCTTGTTACTGAATGTCTGTACTGAGGTACAGACATGGACTGGTGGAACAGTCTGCAGAAGCCAAAGCATTGCACCCTTGATCCACCGATCACGGTTACAATGCTTTACTGGCTCTGATACAAAAAAAAAATCATAAATGCAATTAGTTTTTTTTATGAAGAAGTGTGCATTTATTTATTTATTTTTCTAAATAGTGGACTTTGCCTTTAAGACCCTTTCAAGCGTAAGAACAGATATAGTGCAGAATGTTGATATTGAGAAATATTATTGGTATCTTCTCAAATATAAACGAATCCTGGTTAAAACTGAAACTCATCTTCTGTCTTTTATTGGATCTATTCTATTTCTGGCTCCTCTTTATAGAGATGTTACTGCTTACAACTGTATTGTGTCTCATTTTTCATTTGGAGCATGCATTGCATTCTCCCAGATTTGCATTGGCCTTCAGCGGCATATTGTGAAATTCTGTTTAATAAAGAACTATTGTTCTTCAACATGTCATATCTGTCATCAGTATGAGTGAGTACAAACATGGCATGACTCCCACTTACTCCCAAAGAGTAGAACAGGCACAAACAAACTGTTCTTGTTGTGTGGTTTAGAAGACCAGCTACTTGGTATATTATCAGCTCTCCAAGGATCAAAAAGAAAGAAAATGTGCAATTATGTCATGTAAACACCAGGCAAAAACTTTTAGCCTAGGGGTTAACACTGATGGAATACCTACCTTGTTATTTTTATTATGGTTGTTATACTCACCTTTTAATATTTCCTTGAAGTCCACCTGGCTATTTTCCTGGTGGCTTCTAAATCATGCTCCGGCGTCCTAGGTGGAGGTGCATGTCCTGTTCTTCTTCAAGTTTAGTCTATGGACGCAGGCTGAACATGCAGGTCTCAACTCCTAAGCCTGAAGTTCAAAATGGGAGCAAGCAGCCTGGGGTGACAACAACAACACTGTTCCTGCATAGACCAGACATCCCAACTCTCCTGGACTTTCCGGGAGTCTCCCGCTATAAGATAGTGCCTCTTGGCTGCCCGGGAGAGAAAAATTTTCTCCTGGAAAGGTTCCCTTTCCCTGCTGTCCGTTTTTTTTTTTTTTTTTATTCTGATATCGGAGCCGCCATCAGAATAAAAAAAAAAGACAGCGTAGAAATGAATAGCTAGATTGCTATTGGCTATTTGAATTTTCAATAGCCAAAAGCAGATTAGCTATTGCACCCGCCCACTGCTGCTGTCAATCAGCAAAGGTGGACCAGAAGTTCTCCTTCAGGTCCTCCTCTGCAGATTGACAGCAGCAGAGGGTGGATGCAATAGCCAATAGCAATCTAGCTATTCATTCATATGCTGTGATTTTTTTTTTTACAGAGGGCACCTCCCTGAAATGAGAATTGCACCTCCCTGAAATTACTCTTTTTTTTCAGGTCGGGATCCTTGATAGACGTACGGTGTGTAAACATTGTCACCGCAGGACAGGTCAGGAGGTGTTACTAGCAGGATCACCAGGTGAAAATAAAATAAACAAGCGGTCACCTTATCTTTGAACTGGTATGCTGCAGAATACTGTAAACATGTCTTGTTTTTAGGTTTATATATATTTTCAGAGACTCAAAGCCATTCTGTTTTTCTGTTAAAAACAGGAGATGAAAAAGAAGACGCTTTCTACTCACCCATTCCACCACCGTTCATGCACTCTATGCTCTCTTTGAGAGTAACAGCCTCTTTAAATCTTATCCCCCGCACCCGCTGCCAGCTGTGTTACCTTCCACGGACCCTACTTCACTATAGGAGACAAGTGTAATATAGCGGTCAGCAGAAGACACCACAGCACCACACACCAGGGGATGCAGACATCTGACACAACAGGAAATGTTGAATGTGAAGATTCTTTAGGTGGGACAGTTATGGAATAGGAGGAAGAGTGGAGGATTGGGACGTGGGACAGGGGTGTATAAAGTCTCTTCTTTTGCAGGTCCTATTTATTTAACCACATGACAGTGTCACTTTAATCAGCATTTTCATTATGTACTATGGAGTTTTTGCTTAAAGAGTGATATGAGTAAATCCATAGATACCCTAGAATTAATGTGATGAACTGAACCCATTTTAATTTGTTTAGCTTGTTTGTTGTTGTATAAAGGCAGAATATCTGCTATTTTTTTAACTGTGATCTGCAAGGATAGGACATGCTGCCAGCTTCCTCATTAATCATCAATAACAAGTTTTTTGGTTTGGGCTTGCAGCATAATGCATTGTATTCCAAGCAGAAAAAAAAGGTTTGAATTACATAAGACAAGCGAGAGTCAGCCATATTTTTCTGGGAAACTCTTTATACTTGCGGACTTTATAGCATTGTAAGTTGTTCAGATGCTATCAAAAAAGGTGAGAAGATGTAATATGGCATGAGTCTAGCTTACAAAATTTAGAGGGTTATTCACAAGAGTTTGGAGAAGGCAGGAGAAGTGAACAATCTAGGACAACATAGATGAACTGGAAAGTGAGCTGAATTGGAGAATTTTTCCAAATTAGCTATGTTGTCCTCGATTGCTCACTTCTCCTGCATTCTCCAAACTCTTCACCCTTTAGTGAAAAACCCTAATAGAAACGAAAGAAAACAGTTGATTGGCTACTGTGGGTTGCAGTGTAGCTTTATTTCTCAGTAATATTCATAAATGCTCTTAGATAGGTTTCACATTATGGCTTTATTATGTAGTAACATAATGTTAACAAAAAAACAACACCTATCTTATTAATCCTATTCCTATACTGTTAAGCTGGCCACCCACTGAGTGAAATTTGCACAGTGGGTGGCCCTGTTGGTACCCTTCTTTCCGGCATCCTTCGATCAGAAAATTGAAGGAGCTGGTCAGAAATTTTCCAGCAAACAGTGATGGCAGTGAAGACCTAGTTACACATGCATTTTTGGTGCAGTTAAACAAAAACTTTATTTATTTGTATTTGTCTATAAACTGATCAGTCAATGTAGACAAATTATATCTGTTGCAGCATGCCACAACGCACCGTAGTGAGTTGAGGTGCATATGGTTACCACTTTTTCCTGGTATAAATAATATATTTGCCCTGTCAAGGGCAGCCAAACGATTTCCCCGTATAAATCACCTCTTTTAGTGAATCCTACTACATGATAGCTAGACATGCCATATTTGTCTGAAGCCAAAATTAATTTTTGTTTTAGTTTTGTATAGATTGTAGAGAGATTGTCGGGTTGTTATTGCTGTCTGTGTCCCTGTTAGAGAGATTCACCCTCTCTATTTGTCCTGATGACCATTATCACTGAAAGTGAAAGACAATTCCATATTTTGGGTTGTCAGGAATTGTCGGAACAGGCATTGATGGGAAATCTTCCAATAGGGACACTAGTTCTAGTGATCCTGCTAATCACCAGGGATTTTCCTCCCTTTGGCGGGATTTCCTATCACGGTTGGAGGAATAACTTCCCAGTGGGACACAGATGGCAGAAAAAGTGATAGGGGTTATAACCAGGGTCGGCCTTAGGGGTGTGCGAGCTGTGCGCCATGGCAACAAAGGCAACAGGCGGCCGACACAGCTCGTCCTCGGGGCGGCTTCTCTCCTCCTCACCGCTGGCCATCCGTCATGACAGCGCTCCCTCGCCCGCCCCCCCCCCCCTGCAGGAGTGAGCGCTGCCTGCTGTCATGATGGCCGAGCGGTGAGGGGAAGAGAAGCCGCGCCCGCAGCTGTCAGGATGGCTGAGCGTGGAGGAGAGGAGCCGCTGTCATCCTGTCAGTTGCAGGATGACAGCGGCTCTGTGCGTGGCAGAGCGGGGGATCGGTAAATATCAATGATACTTACCGATCCTCCGTGTGAGAAGGACAAACACTGGAGCGATCTGATCACTTCAGTGTTTGTAAACTATTAGTAGTACTATGTGTCCCCAGTTATGAATGAACAGGCTGTGATTAACATCACTTCCTGATCATTCAAGATTTCCTCAATGGGGAGAAGCACTCACTACAGAGGCTCCTCCCCATTCAGAAACTGCTGATCGTAAATATTTTACGATCAGCAGTTTCTGAATGAATGGGGGAAGCCTCTGTACTGAGTGCTTTCCATTCATTGAGTGCTGGGGCTGCAGAAAAAGAAATTGAGGATTTCTGCTTTTTTGGATTCAGCCATTGGCGTGTTCTGGAGGCAGAGCGCATGACGTCATATAACACCGCACGTCTACATATACACCAAGATGGCGGCAACTATATCGGCGTGTGACGTCACCTGACGCCACGCATGCATGGCATCATGTAACGTCATGCTCCCCGCCTCCAAGATGGCGGCCTCAAACAAATTATTATGTGCCGGAATAAATTTTTCGTATATTTGGACATATAGTAGTTCAATAATTTAAACGTAGTCTGGGTTTTGTGTTCTGTTTTCTATTTTTACTTTTCTAGATATACTTGAAAAAAGGGAACGGCATGACAACCTGACACTTTGTTTATAGACTCTATTTTAGTTTGACATTAATTGTTTACCATCTGTTGTTTTATTTGATAAGAATACTTATATTGTGCCTACAAGTTTAATAACTTGTAGAAGTATAATAATACTTGAATAAGTTTTATTTTTATCATACTTTTTAATAGATTGTTGTTTGCGGCTTAACAAAATAGGAGTCTTTAAACGGTGCGGATATTGGGGGAAATGGGTGTGGTTACTGGGGATGTGGTCACTGAGGGGCGCTGTAAAGCTTTCTCGCACAGGGTGCCTAATGGCCTAAGGCCGACCCTGGTTATAACCTTCCCTTACTTTATCGAATACGAAAACAAAAAAGTTTTGGGTTCAGTCCAGTCAGAGTAAAGTCAGAACTCCCAGTCTCTATGTTCAGTGACTCCTGTAACTATATTCATTTGGGTGTAATGGGGAAAGTAAAGATGAAGCATGTTTTTCCCATAACATTTATATTGACAAAAGCAAGCACATGGAGATCTGAATAACACATGACAGTTGTTTTTTCGACTGTGATTTCAATATATGATGCAAAGGCAATAGTAAAAATGTATGTACTGTGGTGTACTGTGTGGCAATCCCACGGTAGAACTGGGGGTTGCAGTCACCCAGGACTCTCAGCCAGAGGGGCTGAGCAGTTCCAGGAGGCAAGTTCCTGTACTGGGATAGAGCTGACTTTGTGGTTCTTCCCAGGATTTGGCACGGGATTCTGGAAATGGGAGATTTCTAAGAGAATTGGGAGGGATGAAATCTCCATTCCTGGGTCCATTGTTTAGTAGTGGCCAGCACCTAATTGCACACCTGTGCACAGCACTTATGGAAAGGGTGCTGGCTAATGTTCTGGGCTCCAGCTGGGAAGAGGAACAGAGGTGTTCAGGAGTCAGTAAGACTCCACCCAGAAGTCAGAGGAGAGCCAGGTGGCTGTGTGTGCTAGAGGCACAGGGAAGACAGCCAAAGAGGCTGAGAGAGCCATTTACCCATGAGTGACAATCTTTGGTCGGTGAGACGGTGTCTACTTGCTGAAACATTAGCAGTCTGTATGCTGTGTTTTATATTTATAAGTACTTGTTTCCAATAATTTTGCCCCTTCATTGTACTAATGACATCAGCATGTAATGCATGTGATGAAATAGATAAAAGACTGTCCTGTTTATGTTTAAAATGGCTTCAAGACTGTTCCTTAAGCACTCACCATATGTGCTAAGTTCCCCAAACGTCACAGTATCCACCATAATACAGCACCAGTAAAGAATTGGGGACTCCGCTTCAGAGCCACGTTTTGTCTTCTTTTACTTTTAAGTTCTGTAGTGTCTGTGTGACATAGGGAGCTGGGAGCAGGTAGTGTTTTCCATTGGCTTGTGTGTATGTCCTTAAAATAGATGGGTGTAGGTTGGGGAATTTAAGAGGTCATTAAGATTGGGGAGGTAGAGGCAAAAAGGGAATGAAGGTGGGGGGTGTGTAGCATGTGCGGCACAGTAGAAAGTGAAGGGAATTTATCAAAACTTGAGCAAACAAAATCTGGAGCAGCTGTGCACTGCAACCAATCAGCCTCTCTCTTTCATTTTCAAATCTTAATGAAACAAACTGGAGAGAGAAGCTGATTGGTTGCTGTGCACAGCTGCTCCAGATTGTCTGCTCCAGTTTTTATAAATTCCCTCCAATGTGTGGTCTAGGGAGATGAAAGGTCGGTGGGGGAAAAGACAAAGTTATAGGGTTTGTGGAGTATAGGGGTGAAAAGTTATAGGGTTAGAAGTGGTGTTTGGGCTAGAGAAAGAAGATGCAGGGGAAAGGGGGAGAAGAAAGGGGGGGCGTAGTGTCTGTAAAGCCAAAATGTTTTTATTGGATAGATAGGGAACAATTAGAACACCCCTGTACAATTTTTATTGCTGTGCTCCTGAATTTGCCCTCTCTCTTTGTCCTGATGACCCTTGTCACAGTGACAGAAAGTGATGGGAAATCCATAATGCAATGTTGTCACCAGAACAAGAGGTGAGTGTTAACCTTTTTCTTTATAGGATCAAATTTTTTGGTGAGAGTTGTCTAGGAGGGAAATTCCCCTCACTTTCTAGAGATCTTTTTCTATTTTGTCTCCAGGACAGGAAGTTCAGAAAAGGATATTTTTTCAAAAAGACCCAGACAGCAAAAAAATAAATGGTCAGGGCTTTAAACTTTTCCCTACTTTACACAAAATTCCTAAACAAATTTTGGCTATGCTCACACTTAAACTAAAATGCTAATGTGTGGTCAGCGTACAGCTGTAGACTTATATAGGCTTCCTCTGATTGGTCAGGGTTATTTTTAGAACAAATATGTTATGTGTACCATATTGAGAACTAGTAAAATATCTACTTTTAATGCTGCTGACAGGTAGAATTCCAGCTACTGGAGTCAAAAGGGGGCTTAGAGTTTGCATTAGTAAATAACCCTTTTATCTTAAATCAGATAACTGAAGCATATTTCCAAATGATAATTACAGGAGACAGGCATGTGTGATGATGAATAGAATTATCGTGACTCGATCACTGTATCATTACTGCATGTGCTGTGACAAATTACTGCCGCCGCTGGCAGAGACGTATATTACTGATATTTGGGAAACCTCTTTTCTGCTTGTAGATATTGCAGATGTGACATTCTGTTGCTTAATACATGTTGATCAGATTACAGCAGACATGAACAGCTTTACAACTGTGGCTGTGAACTGCTCTGACATGTATGTTTTAAAATGGAAATAGAGTGCCCTTTAAGGGTTTTTGATTTGTGTCTAGTTCTTGCAGCAAATTATGATGCTGATGCTGCTCTGCACTAAATGGAGAACTCTTAAGTCATTAATCTGCCTCGGTTCAAGGCTTTTTCCATGCTCTGATCTTTTGTTCTGACATATCTTTACTCTGTCGTTCCATCCCCTCCTCTGAGTTCTGTATATTTCTGCATTATACCACTACTGGTTGCTAGATTGGTCTTACTTATATCTACTTTCTGTGCCTGGTCCTGTAATTTCACTTGAAATTTCTTCTATCCTGTATCATTTATTGCCCATTTTTCTTTAACTCAGGCTGTACAAATGGTGCAGCACATCCTTCCACATCCAGTGTGTTTCCCTGCTTTATCTGCTTTCCCCATCACCTTCTTGCCTCCCCCTCTCTGTCTCTTTTCTGTCACTCTGCCACTCAATCTGTCTCTGTCTCATTATTACAGCAGGACAGCGGCTCTGGGAAACTCGGGGAGAATGTGTTAGATCAGCTAATATGTAATCCAAGGTTTGAGCTATAATCACACCCCATTCATCCACAGGCAGCTTCTACCCTCTCTCATGATCTATTTCTCTCTACCCTTCCTTGCTTTGGATCATCCGTCTCACCGCGTTTTTGCTGTGTTGCCGCAGGGCTGTCGCAGAGCCAGAATGAGCGAGGAGAATAAGGAGTGGGCAATCCTGAGCCCAGAGGAGTTCACCCAGCTGCAGAAGTACATTGATTGTGAGTAAATATCTCCTCTCCCTTCGTCAGCATAGACCTGCATCGTCAGTGTCTTGTCATCCTGAGGTTTCCTAGAAGAAGACTGCAAACAAATTATACCAGAAACACACATGTTGAAATCAAATGCTATTTTGTTTTTAGATAGTACCAAAAAGGTTCAAGATGTTCTGCAGGATTTTTATGGAGATGACACCCACCAGTCCGAAGAGGTGAGATCTTCAACACATTTCCATCTCTTGGCAATACATATTTTAATAATCAGTGTATGTGCAAATGTGAAGAATATACAACCTCCTCTGCAGCTATTGCTGCTGTACTGCTTGCAAATAGCAATTGCTAGGATGCTTACACAGTTGCAGTAAGCTGAATTGATTTTTATCCATCCCCTTTACAGTTATTACATCCTTTAGCTGTTTCAGTTCCACTTGTTTCATGGGATCATCGCACCTAAGTTATCCTTTATTTTACGATGCCTTTGTATCTATCAAGGGCATCAACCTGATTTACATATGCAAATGTTGCTTAAAGACCCTGTTACACATAATGATGAACCTTCATCTATTCATCACATTCTCTTGAGGTATATATAATATATTAGTAGAGAGTATTCTTTAGTTCCTAACTGCATACATCACGTTCCCTTGTACAAATATGGGAGCCCAGGGTAACGTTAAATACAAATTGGGGCAAATGGTCCTACAACATAAAACTTCATGTTTATAATGAAGTCTGTATATGTATGTTAAGTCCAGAAAATTCCAAAAAATCATAGATCATTTTTTTTAATGTCACATGGATACGCTGACCCAGTATTTGTGCTATGCTACTTGGCCGTACATTTTAAGAAAAGATAAGAATGATAGTGACAGTGAGCCACACAAACTGGAGGAAGTGTCTGTTGCTAATTATAAGGTTATATA
>NW_017306746.1:297552-351801 GCF_000935625.1 Nanorana parkeri
ATATATATTTATTTATAATCGGGTTGAAAATTTCAACCTACATTACAAAAATACCATGTATAATATAATTTTGTCATTGCGTTCAAAACCTTACCAGCCCCAGGGCAAGACAATTGCCAAAAACGCCCTCGTTTGAAAAACCTTAATTTTACATAGAGAGCCTAAGACTGTGATGTGATTATATGTAAACTTTGTTTAAAAAAAAAACACATATTCAAGATATTTTTGTACTTCCGTTTAAATGTGGCATGTATCACAACTGCGGTAGTTATGTATGATATAGAGCACACTTTATCCCGGGATTGATGTGATGGATATCATAAGAATGTATTTCTGTTGCATTATGACTGCACTCTTCAATTGTTTTTTTCACCTTTCAAACATTTCAGACAATGGAATCTTTTCAACTTAAAAAACAGAAACTGTTCTGAAAAGCATGAATCGTCTTATAAATCAGAGTGCTCTATGCCTTTCTTTTAAAGCACATATTAAATGTAATTTGCTGCAGGGCTCTGATAGCAATTAGTTGGGTTAGGAGTGATAAAAGAGCCTTAGTTTTGCAGTGCTATTTTTCAGGCAGCCTGTAGGATTAGCATAAAATCTCTAATGCTCATTTTTTATCTCGTGGTTTTAATGAAACCACAAATCCAGAGTGGTTCCCTACTGGTTTCAGAGAAGGGGAAATGGATGAGAATGTAGATTTTAATGCTTGGCAGTGGAACATATTGACTGCTTTCTTTTACCCTTAAAGTGCCAGTATGAAGTAGGTGTGACTGGAAGCAGGTGTGTTTTAACTTATGCTTATATTTTCATTTACAGTCAATAGATTATGAGGGATTTCAGCGTTTCTTGAGAACATATCTGGAGGCAGAAGATATTTCTCCTGATCTCTGCAAACGGCTTTTCATGTCATTCCAGGCCGCACCCAATGTGACTAGAGAGCAGACAGATGGTGCAAAGGGTAAGATTCATAATCGAGGAATTCAGTTATTTTGTTTTCTGTGCAGTTCAGAAAGCTAAATACACAAGTTTGCTCAGTGCTGTAAAATTTTAATCCTGTATACATTCAGATTATTCCAGTACTACTATGCTCATAACCAGCATCAGCGAGGCCATTGGTGCTTTTCCTCTGTGAACTTTCATGTGCACTGGCCAGGCAGCACAGGTGGCTGAGCAAGGAAGAAAATAGTAGCCATGGTACCAGGAGTACAGTTGCCCGCAGTGGATGGCTTAAACTGGTGACACTGCATCACTTTAGTCAGTGGGATGTCAATGGAACAGTACAGGTAACGAATAGACGTGGTTAAAAAAAAAAAAAGGGATAGACAAAGCAGCAGGCAAAAATTTAGTCAATATACAGGCAAATGGTTGGTCCAGGCAGCAAGCAGAAGTAGGCATAGGGTCAGTACTCAGAAGATCAGACACAGGCACAGTGGCAGCTAGTCAAACACAAGCACAAGGCACAGGGTCGGTGATGTTTAAACCAGGCGCCTCTTGAGGAATGGACCAGTCAGGGCAGGAGGGAGGATAGATAGCGCTGCCTCACAAATGGACACTGCAAGCCCAAGTTGTGGATAATGCAGGAGAAGCGGCCAATGGGGAGCCAGCAGGAGAAGCCCATAGTGTGGCTGTGTTGCCTGGGCAACTGAACGTTGAGCGGCACGGCCGCTACAGTCAGCAGCAGTGCGCTGAGAAACAGACCAACCAGCTTGGGATGCAGAGCTGCAGGCAGCCTATCAGAGCAGGATGTGTAGAGTGCTGCATCTCATAGTAGACGTTCTCATAGCAGATTAGTTAAAAGATGGTATAGGATTGGTTGCTAGGGGTAATTGCATTTTGCACATCAAATAAAATTGCATGGGAATTGTCGGCAAGAGAGGCCTATAGGGAAAGCACAATTCTCTACATTTTCTTACAAGTTTTTTAGCATTCATTTCTCTTAGCCAATAAAGGTAGTCTGCTTAAAACCTGCTTCTTATGCTTTAAGAAAAACAGAGGTCTTGGATCTGTATTCCTATTATGGTCCTATTATGGTCAACTAGACTGGTAACATTGGGTCTTATATATAGATATGATTACATTGAAGGAAAGCATATCTAGAGTTTTCCTCATTCCCTCTTGAAAGTACACCACTGAATAAACCTGCTCTTTTAATATGTTTGGCTGTACTCAAGTACACATGTAAGTGAAGTCCTCTGGAAGGGTGCAGTGGCATAGTAAAATTGCCCTTCATGTCAATAGCCAATTTAAAGGAAGCCTCTCAAGACCAGGACTATGAAATGCACTATGAACATGGCAGTCCCATTCTTTTTTTCCCTACTACACTGTTCCACCAGCCCACACTTAGCTCACAACTTCACATACATCAACATCGCCAAACGGATATACATCTGTGATATCCGAATATAATAAATATTCATGGTTCCTATATCCTGTAGTCATATAATACTTTACAAGATCTTTAAATATTTATATTGTAAATACTTTATATGGGCCATACCTACATGGTGTATAGTCTATCAAAGAGATTTTTTTATGAACTACGTGGCCAGGGATCATAGAACTCATAATTACACTTGATGAACTGAAAAACAGATCATTTTTGAAGGATTATTTCAATGTATACATCATAAATCTAAAAGCCCAACTCCAAGCACAATAATCGTACCGAAGTTAAGCAAGTTGAACAGTGCATTTGGTGTAAAGCCACAGCCTGTGAATCTGCATAGCTGTCTTCCCCCTGCAAATCTTCAATCATGAGGATGGAAGTCCAGCTCCATGCATTATTTAAACAGCATGGATGGAGGAATCTCCCTCTCTTAAAAAATGTTTGCCTTTTTTTATTGATTTTATTTAACCTTCATTTTTTTAAACTTTTTTTTTAATACTTAACTAAATTGCTATCACATAGTGGGCTAACAAACTGGAAATGACTAAATCCTTACCGCTTCCAGGTTCAGTCACTGGAGGGAGTTCAGCAAATGAATGTTCACTGATCTCTCTCCAGTCTACCAGCTGACCCCAAACATGGGAGGTTGGTGTGGGCAGCAGGACTTCTGGAAGTGAGTCCGCCCCAATCACTTCCATTAGAAAGCCGACAGTCAACTGAATGAATGCAAACTGCCCCCCAACTGCTATAGCATTCAGCAATCAGTTTAGAGGGCTGCACTGCTATGGACATAGTACTTGCAACCATGGCAACTAAAGGGTTAAACAAAAAATAATACAATAATTATAATTACGATGCATTCACAAGGTCTTTGCATGTAATTGCACTGCATACTGCAAAGCTGTATTCTGTGGTTATGCTGGATGTCTTCACACAAAATCTTTATACAGTTCATCAAAAGCTACTTGTTAACGTTTTGCTGTACTGCAAGCCGCTTAGATTTGATCTGATTTGCTTTTCTTAGTTTTGTTTTGCTTCGTAACTGTTGTTCTTTCTTTTCTGTAAAAGAAAAATGTGGTGCCGTGATAGGTTGCCACCTGTGCTATACGTCCATCCGTGACATTGCCTTGCTACAAAATATTCCAATCTATGGCCACAGGTGTATAAAATCAAGCACCTCGGCATGCAGACGCTTCTACAAACATTTGGGAAAGAATGGGTCGTTCTCAATTTTCCGGAGAATTCAAGTGTGGTGCCGTGATAGGTTGCCACCTGTGCTATACGTCCATCCGTGACATTGCCTTGCTACAAAATATTCCACGGTCAACTGTTAGCGGTATTATAAGAAAACCTGAAGAACTTGTACTATTCCAATAAAAATGTATTGATATAAAAAAAACTTGGGGGTTGGTTAAAAAAAAAAAGGAGAACAAAGAGCTGTTACCCGTCGTTCCTTCCCTTATTTTGTGGGAAAATTGAATAAGTAATCTGGCCTCTAGGAGCAATAACTTGGCTTTTGCTCCCATTTTATTTTCTCTACTTTTTTTAGTGCAGCTTGTAGGAATGATGACACAGCAGGAGCTGTAGGGGGGGAAGACTAAAGTAATTTCACTTCATTCCCAGTGTACTGCATATTTGCTTGTTAACATTACCAAATAATCCCCTGTGGCACGTCAGCACTGATACAGCCCGGTCATGCATGGTTATTGTTTTTGAAAATCCATAAATAATAGATTACCCCATCACTGCATCATTACAAGACACAAAACTACAACATGTGTGTTATGCCCCATAACAATCATTCTTTTCAGCCACGTGACTGTTATTTTCAGCTTTTATTGGCTTTAGGACCACAATTCTTATGGCAAAAAAGATTGTTATAATAACATAGGGGATTTAGCCTAGCGTCTTTTCTTAAATAACCTTTTGTAACTATTAAGCCATTTTGAGGAATGCTGTACTGAACTGGTAAGCTGTATATATGTCTATGGGCTGCCTTTGCAGTAACTCAGAACTAGTGATGAGCCTGGGCTTGGTACGAACCCAGTTTGCCTGAATTCATCCAAGCCCGCTCAGAACTGTAACCAACAACTGATTGGGCCGGGAGGAGGGGGTGGCAGTCACAGTTTTGAGTGGGCTTGTGGGAACTCAGGCAAACTGGTTTCACACCAAGCCCAGCTTCATCACTACTCAGGACTAATGCATGGGCAGGTCCTAGAAGTCTATGAAGTTCATCACTGAAAATTAATAACATTGTTCAGTGGCCAAATACAAGTTGTGTGCTGGGCTGATAGACGCTGCTGCAAATTGTGCTGATCCGAGGTCTACAATCTTATTATCAGCAGAGTCTAACTTGTTTCTATGAGTAGTTTAAAAAATATTTTGGAGCAGCCATGTTTTCTTATTCCACATAGTATCTGCTCCGTAGTAGTAGCTCCTCTTACTCAAGTCTTGCAGCCTGTTTAGACTGATTTACAACATTGTAATTTTTAGGTGGCTTGTCCTGATATCTCAGCAGTTGTGCAGTAAGGCTTCTAATAGAACAGAGGGTCACTAGGAGGAGAATATATTTATGTACACTCTATTGCCAAAAGTATTGGGACACCCCTCCAAATCATTGGATTCAGGTGTTCCAATCACCTCTATGGCCACAGGTGTATAAAATCAAGCACCTCGGCATGCAGACGCTTCTACAAACATTTGGGAAAGAATGGGTCGCTCTCAAAAGCTCAGTGAATTCAAGTGTGGTGCCGTGATAGGTTGCCACCTGTGCTATACGTCCATCCGTGACATTGCCTTGCTACAAAATATTCCACGGTCAACTGTTAGCGGTATTATAACAAAGTGGAAGCAACTGGGAACAACAGCAACTCAGCCACGATGTGGTAGGCCATGTAAAATTACAGAGCGGGGTCAGCACATGCTGAAGCGCACCGTGTGCAGAATTCCCCAACTGTCTGCAGAGTCAATAGCTACAGACTTCCAAACTTCCTGTGGCCTTCAAATTGTCACAACAACAGTGCGTAGAGAGCTTCATGGAATGGGTTTCCATGGCCGAGCAGCTGCATCTAAGCCTTACATCACCAAGTGCAATGCAAAGCGTTGGATGCAGTGGTGTAAAGCACGCTGCCACTAGACTCTAGAGAAGTCGAGACGTGTTCTCTGGAGTGACGAATCACGCTTCTCTGTCTGGCAATCCGAGGAACGTGTCTGGGTTTGGCGGTTGCCAGGAGAACGGTACTTGCCTGACTGCATTGTGCCAAGTATAAAGTTTGATGGAGGGGGGATTATGGTGTGGGGTTGTTTTTCAGGGGCTGGCCTTGGCCCCTTAGTTCCAGTGAAGGAAACTCTTAAGGCATCAGCATACCAAGACATTTTGGACAATTTAATGCTCCCAACTTTGTGGGAACAGTTTGGGGATGGCGCCTTCCTGTCTCAACATGACTCTGCACCTGTGTACAAAGCAAGGTCCATAAAGACATAGATGAGCGAGTTTGGGGTGGAGGAACTTGACTGGCCTGCACAGAGTCCTGACCTCAACCCGATAGAACACCTTTGGGATGAATTAGAGTAGAGACTGCGAGCCCGGCCTTCTCGTCCAACATCAGTACCTGACGTCACAAATGCGCTTCTGGAAGAATGGTCAAACATTCTCATAGACACACTCCTAAACCTTGTGGACGCCTTCCCAGAAGAGTTGAAGCTTTTATAGCTGCAAAGGGTGCGCCAACTCAATATTGAACCCTATGGACTAAGACTGGGATGCCATTAAAGTTCATGTGCGTGTAAAGGCAGGCGTCCCAATACTTTTGGCAATACAGTGCATTTGTGTATTGATGAAACGCTGTGTAGTTTTATTGTAAGTAGATCTCTTGCGCTAGTTCTCTTCCACTGCAGCAGTAAATTTATTAAGAGGAAACCATTTCCATTTTCCCAGCTGAGGAAACAGAGTGGAATTTGACACTGGACATGCTTTGCAGAAGCTCAGTGATGGATAGTGTCAGTCTAAGCTTAGATACAAGGCCATTGACTTCAATGCTCCACCACGCCCCCTCCCGCCCCAGAATGCAGTGGGAGTTTACTATGCGATACAGATTGTTCATTGCAGATGCACAGTGCTTGTAACCAGCCTCCTTATTGTTGCCTTACATTTATTAGGAGGAACAAAACTTTGGAAGCTGTGCCAAAAAAGGATAGGCAGAGAGCAAAGAACTAGTATTGCCTGTGGTCTCCCTGGACCTAATTGTGATCAGCTATGACACCAGCCATTTGAGTGCTTGAAGGTTTGGTTAAGCTAAAATAAGCACACTGGAAACATTGACAGTTGGCATACCTTAAAAGTAACTGTTTTGGGAGACATTAATGTGGGGGGTAAAGTTCCTTTTCAAACACCTATTTTAACATGCCCCCCATAAGACCAATACATGTAAGGTCATAAGGTATTAGTTTGTATGTAAGGCTGCCATCTGCACCATGCCTGTGTAGTCCTACTCTTAGAGTTTACAGAGTGCAAAAAACAATGTTTGTTATTTATTTTCAGTTATGTATTCACTATATATCTGTTTCTGCTACAATGCTAAAAATAAATTTCCATTAAAAAAAATTCAAATTAGTATAAGTGAGAAATTCAAAGCAATGAATGCACAATTTACTGACCTTTCTTCAGTTTTAATGAAAACAATAAACTGGAGAAAAATGCTATGCTTGGTTTAGTAATGGAGCTGACATGTTTTCATGGCTTTGTGTGCTCTGTTCTTTTCCAGAGATAGGCCGAGTGAGTCTGCATGATGTGTTCTGCTATTTTTCCTTACTGGAAGGGGGGACTGCTGAGGACAAACTGGAGTGTAAGTTCCAATTTTGACATTACTCTGATAAATGTGTTGTGCATGTAAATGGACAAATTAGGTGTCAATATGATGTCATCACATTGCAACCACAAGTCTATAATCATTAGCATTGGAAGCCTCCACATGTTTTCTGTGCATTATGTACTACTTAGTTTAGTGGTATTTTTTCCTTTGTGCATAGCAGGGGCAAATACCAGACACTCTATGGTCAGATACATTAATGCTAGCCCGTAATTCTGTTTTCATTTATATACAATTTTTAGATTTTTCAGCTGACTGATGGGGAGAAAAAAAACAAAGGGGCAGGAAAATTAAAGTGCATATGCGACATACAGGTGAAACTCGAATAATTAGAATATCATGCAAAGTTCATTTATTTCACTAATGCAACTTAAAAGGTGAAACTAATATATGAGATAGACTCATTACATGCAAAGCAAGATAATTCAAGCCGTGATTTGTCATAATTGTGATGATTATGGCTTACAGCTCATGAAAACCCCAAGAACCCCAAATCCACAACCTCAAAAAAGTAGATTATTACATGCAATCAATAAAACAAGGATTGTACATAGAACAATATCGGACCTCTGAAAAGTACAAGCATGCATATGTACTCAGTACTTGGTTTGGGCCCCTTTTGCAGCACTTACTGCAATTACTTTTGCACGATATTCTAATTATTCGAGTTTCACCTGTAATTGACAAGAACAACCCATTTCAGTATTCTATTTGTGATAGACAAAAGAAAATGTGTTTTCTCTGCAGTGGTTTATTTGAAGATGGCTAAATTCTAAGCCTTTCCACTGAAAATGTAATTTTATAATATCACTATAGCTAGAGAGGGACCAATTGCTACTAATTTGGCAGCAGCATGCATACCGTAGGTCATAACCATATATTATATACACACATTTCTCTAGCCTGCACCAGTGGCAAGTAAAAAAGCTGGCATCTGAGCATTATGAAACTGAATGTAAATAATAATTGATCATCGAATCAATAGAATGATTTGTGTTTGTAACGGTATGCTATGAAAACGTTTACCAAACTATATCAATGTTATTATCAACCTAAACTCACATAGGGCTAACATTTTTAGAGCTCCTGGCTTAGTTATCTTGGGTCAGAATTAGGGATGAGCTACGAAAAAAACAATACCGGCGCCTCCAGCTGCAAAACGGGCCAGCTGTAACGATTAATGGAACACAAAAGAGGCAGCTCCCACCGGTCAAAAAGACCATCGGAACAAAGGACAAAACGCGCCTCCATAGTGTAAAAACGTAATTTATTAGTACGACACAACTAGAATTGTACTTTAAAAAAAATCGGGGGTTAAAAGCATGTAAAAGTCGATAGAACTTGAAATCTCTAACAGCGTGAGTCTGAAGGGATGTATCTCATAGACTTAGGGATGCACCAATACCGGGTTTTTGGTATCGAGTACTGATATTTTTTCGGTACTCACTGATACCGAATGCCGATACCAAAATTCCCATTAAGGAAACCAGGCGGCATGTAATGACTTGTCGCCCTGCTTCCTGATAAAAGAGAGACTATAATCCAACAAACTCTGGGTTTGATAGTCTTATTTTTTTTTATTTTTTAGAGAGACCTCTTCGGAGTATATGTAGATTATAATTGGTTTACTTAAAGGAGAACTATGAGGTGAGTGCTTTTCACTCACCTCATAGTTCTAGCCGCCCTGTGACAATGAGACAGTCACAGGTCGGCTCAGTAGATCGGGAGGTGAGCGAACACATACCGGCGTTCGCTCCCCTCTCGATCCTGTCACGGCTCTCTGCCATGACAGGGGAGGGGCTGGATTCCCCCCTCCCCGCTCCGATCTGCCGGCGCTGACTGGCAGAACGGACGGGGGAGGGGGCGGGTACAGCTGGCTCTGCCTTTAGATAGGCAGAGCCAGCTGTCAGTCACGCAGCTGGGCGGATCCCGTCACAATTGTCGGGATCCGCTTCAGCTGCGGCGCCTCAGTATACCGCAAGCAGCTGCTCGCGGTATACTGCGGCTAGGGTGACGGGAGGACGCTAGTTCATGTCCTCCCGTTACCCTAAGGAGAACTATGGGGAAAATACTTAACCCCATAGTTCTCATTTAACCACTTAAGTCCCCAGCCCTTTTTCTCCCTAAATCCTCTTGTGACCCAGAGCTTTTTTTTTTCTTCATTTTGGCAATGTCTCTGTTCCGCACATTATATCTTTTAGGTTTTGTAGTCTACCCTAACGTATTATGCATTATTTTTTCTGAAAAGTTAGGGCTTCAATTTGGTAGCAAATTCAGATAGTTATATTTCTTTGAGGTTTTTCTTTGGAAATAAATTAGTAAAAAAACACTTTCCTGTAATTTTCCCCAATGCAATGTTTACGTAATTTGCACCCCCCCATATATTTACCCCAGAATATAATTGGCAAAGTCAAATTTCTCCACACAGTGCTTGTACATACAGAGGTCAGTGAGGACTTGTTTTAAACATCCTACTGCCTGTTAAGAATATGTAAATACTCAAAAGCCTCCCGAAAAAAGAAAACAACCAATGTAGTGGGGCTACCTCCACACTTCAAGTTTTAACTGCTTGTAATTGTTCAGGAGTATTGTATAAAGCACTTTTACTTACCTGATCCCTGCTCCTGCAGGCTCCAAGACTGGCACCCGCAGCCTTTTACCCCAACCTCAAAATAGTGGTTGGAAGCTTGCTGACGTCATCACGTCTAATGCAGAGCATTATATGTGAGGACACCAAGGGAGAGGCAGGGAGAGAGGTGAGTACCAACTGCTGGGGGAGCAGGGCTAAGGTAAGTAAAACTGCTTTACATAATCCCCTAGGCCTAAATGAGCAGTTAACCCTTGCAGTGTATGGGTAGTGTCACGTACCTGAGTGGAGAACGACCGTTGAGGAGGCTTCCCTTGCAGCTCGTGTCCCTCGACCCTGAGGGTGGGAACAGAGGAGGAGTGCCAGCAAGCTGCACGAGTGCCAAGGATGTAGCACACACTTGTGCCAGGTAGAAAAGTCCAGAATCTGGAACGGAGGCAGGTCAAGCAGAGCTGAGGTCAAGCCGGGCGGGCAGCCGTTTGAAGCAGAAGACAGTAGCGAGATCCAAACAGAAGCCAAGGGTCAAATCCAGCCGAGCAGCAAAGTATAGAACAGGCAGAAGGAAGTCCAATGAACCTGCCTAGGTCAGGAGGCGGGCAGGAATCAAGAATGGTCAGAGGCAATCTGGGTCGAACACAGGAAGTCAGTAAAAAAGGCAGGAGCAAGGAACACAGGGAACTAGCTGAAGATCATCCAGCAACTTAGAATATGGCAGGCTGGTTTATATAGGCCAATCCATTAGCAGCAGATGTGTCATTTACTGTGCGCCTTACGTGCACACGTTTACGTGCGGAAGTTCGTTGTGCGCGCATGCATACTAGTGCCCGTTTTCCAGTTACTTGGCAAACGGGGCCATGCGCATGCGTGGAGGTGCTTGGTGCCTTACAGGTAGCCGCACTGCAAGGGTATTTTTTTCCCTTGGAGAAAGGCTTTAATGTTCCTAGTCTGTGCAGATTCTTAAATTAAGTTCTGAAGAGAGCTTGTTATACTAAAAGAGCCAAGGTAAAATATGTCTGTAAATGTTTTCATTTGTCCATTTCATGATATACAGTCACATGCAGCTATAGCTAGCATTGGTTAAGCTACAGTTAATCAAAACGCCAATATTTTGATGCCTAAATGATTTAGATTAATTATCTGTCACTAATTTCTCAAGGTACCTTACATGTAGGCAGAGTTCAGTCTCTGATCCATCACTATTTTAACCTAGCTGATAAAACTTATAATCTTTATAATTATGCCCTCTGGTTTACCTGTGTGCCTTACTGGTTCCATAACATTGTTTTATAAGTCAGAGTTTTTAGCCCCAGGTTTTTTTGTCTGATCTCCTCCTTTGACATAATTACTAAATATGGCCTTACCTGCAGCATAGAACACTTGCCAGGGATACTTTCAGGGTCACCGAGACATGCAAGCCTCTCAACTACTGCAAGGTATTGCATCCATCTGAGAGGATTTGAAAACACCAGAGGCACTTAATGCAGCCAGTGAATGCATTCTACTTTTCACTTCAACGTAGTATAGGGAAGCTCACATATTGATTTTGTGTGGCTCAGTAAACATACAGCCTGCAGCTCTCTTAGGCTAATCTTTCATCCTGTGAAGCCAGCCATAATATCACTTGGCACTGCTCAATGTACATTTCAAACATCTGTCTGCTGAGAATCAATGTTTGAACAGCAGTGAACTTTGCATCACTTTACTGTGTTTGAGGTTTTTTTCGGCTTTTACCTTATGCATTTTTCAGTATGGCCATTTGGCTAAATTTAGTTTAAAGGGAAATTAAACCCTTTGCAAAAAAATAAATAAATGCACACTTCTTCATAACAGAAGAAATGTGCATTTATTATTTTTTGCATAGGAGCCAGTAAAGCGTTGACACCACAATCTACTGGTGCTGTGGCTCCTGCAGACTGTTCCTCTCGTCTTTGTTCGGACCAAGGTACAGACATGCAGTAACATGAAAGGGAGAAAGTGCCAATGGACTAAAAGTGCGGTGACATCACCACAATTGCATTCCGTTGAAATTACCTGCCACGGTGGCTGATGGTCTGTGATTCAGGTGTGTGTGTGTGATATAGGGGGTCTGCAATCTGACCATGTTTCATGTTACACCCTAAGTATGGGTGTAACATGAAACATGGTGATTGAAAGTCTTGTCAGACACTGCAGTGTAGTGCATTAAACAGCCCAACTAAAATGCACAGTACTGCATATTATCGCAGCGCAACACACAGGACACTATATGCTGCACTGCGCAATTGCATTTGGAGGTGCGTTGGGGTGCCACAGTGAATGCCACCACAGTGAGGCAACTTTTGTAATGTGCATTACCACAGAGTCGAAGTTTAAATGGGCCCATAAACAACTTAAATTAAAGAGCACCTGAACTGCGGAAGCATTGCCCAAAAAGGCATGAAAAGGGTATATGTTTAGTCATCAGTATTGTCTACCTGGAGCTGATCTTTTTCCCTTAAATGACTTATCCTGCCTTGTTCTGTTTGCTGTGTAGCAGTGACAATCTAGGTAGACCTTGACTGCTGAGAATCATAGTTAAACACTTATTTTACGTTGAAAATACTTTTGTTACCTTTGCCCTCTCACCATCAAAGAATAGTAGACAAAATAACTTTGTTGGACGGGCAAGGCCACAGCTTTATTGACATATTATCAACATATAAAACAGAACTCATTTCTGTTTACATTTAAATTGTGGCAGTCACGGATAAACCGTGAGCAACAAAACTTCATGACTTTATAACCCAATGCAGAAAATCTGTCTTCACCATCAGTTCTAGACAGATGTCCAACCATTGAAAAATTTCAGCAAAGTTAACATGGTAAATGATTAAGCTGGCAAGGTCAAAAACATGCCAACAAAGCTGTGACAAGTTAGAAAAAAAAAATTAGGGAAGGGTGGGCAGAGACGTTCAGTTTGCTGGTGGACTCCCAAGAGGCCAGCAAGCCCACTTCCTCCCACTTATAACACTTTGCTTGTCTCTGCCTTTGTAAGCTATCCCCCAATTAGTAATTGATTACGCCCCCTTATACAGGAGGGGTCCATTTTATTGACCACATCCTTACTGCATGATTCCAGCAGTCAAGGCTCCCTCTTCTTACAGGTCACGGGATCTGCCATTCTTAGTAGCTGAATTATAGAAAGATTACAACTGTCTGTCATGTTGTAAAAAGACTTCCCCCAGAGAGGTAAATCCACTGTAAAAATAGCAAAAAAATGAAAAATCAGTGAGAGAACCTCATCCAGTAATAGTACTGTACATGTCGTTCTACTGTGAGTTATATGGAAACTAGAACTATTGATAGTACTAAATCATGACAACCTTTCTATTTGCATGCTTTTTGTTTTTCAGTCTATAAGGCCTCTTTCACACAGGCAGCAGTCTGTAGGGACCTTCTAAAAAGCGATCTGCAGTGGACGCTTTCAGAAGAGTGGCTGAGTGGTGGTTTGCAGGCATTTAGGAGGCAAATGTTGCCTTCTAAATGCCTTTTTTAAATCCTAAGGGGGACTTTAAAACTGCATAGCAAACACGTCTCCCCTCTAAGGGGTTCTCCTCTTTACATCAGAGTTACCCTTCAAACCATGAGCCTCCCTTCACATTAGAGCCCCCCCTTCGCAACAGAGATCACCCCTTTCACATTAGAGTCCACTTATACATCAGAAGTTTCCCCTTCACATCAGAAACCCCTTTCACATTAGAGTCCTCAGCCCCGCCTTCACATCACATCCTAACATCCATCACGTCCTACCATCACATCAGGAGCCACAGCTGTGGCAGCAACAGGGCAGGAAGTGGAGCAGGCCTAGATGGAGATGAACTTCCGTTCTTTTCTGAATGGATCCCACCGTCCCTGGATTAGCCTCAGTTGTTTCCATGGTGCTGGTGTCAGGACTGTCTGCACCATGGAAAGGTATAAGTATTTCAAGGCACCCCTGACAAAGCCAAAAGGCAGCCCAGGGTGCCGCAGCACCCTGGTTAGGAAAGGCTGGCTTCAAAGACCCTGGATGTCCTGGTTGTACACTTTGCACTTTTCTTTAGGTCTAGGCGGAAAAAACATCCTGGGGGGAATTTATCAAAACTGGAGCCGCTAGAATCTGGAGCAGCTGCCCATAGCAACCAATGAGCTTTTATCTTTCATTTTCAAAGCTTAACTGAACAAACTGAAGGGAGAAGCTGATTGGTTGCCATGTGCAACTGCTTCAGATTCTGTCTGCTCCAGTTTTCATCGATTTCCCTCATTGTGTCAAAGCGAGGGAATATTCAGTGCTGCTCACTGCCTGGATGTTGAAATTTGTACTGGAACTGGCCTCAGCTGACTGAACACAATAGCTATTTACCCAGCAGATTTGCCTGGTTACAGTAACTTGTTGATCATAGCTAATCAAAAAAGTGTGATCAGATTTCACCTTTCATTACTTTTGAGTAGTCATAATGCAGAAAATTGCTTTTGATTGCTTCACTTTGACACACATGACTTGAGTTAATAAACAGGCTTTATAGCTGCTTTGAGGTTGTTCTATAAATTTCAGATTGGATCTGTTGTCTGCCACATGCTTTCAGCATTAATCTGGACGGACCTGGACTCACCCAGCCTTATCCTTTAAGCAGTGTGAGGCAAGTCCACTGTGAATGATATAGCAGCTACAAAAAGCATCCCCTAGCCGCTCTTTTGTCCAGTGCCATTTTTTCATCCATTGCACAATGTCTCTGTGGAACAGATCTGCCTGTTCCTCGTTTACCAGAAGACGCGAAGATTTAAAAAATGTAAATAATCAAAAAACAGGAAATTGTTACATAGCTATGTAATCTTAAGCAGGACTCAAGAGAAATAGTAAAACACAACCTTTAAATCACATGTGCTTTCAAGTACAGCTAGTAAAGGTTGTCAAATCTATATTTAGTTTCCGGTAATTCCCTACACAACATCACTTAGACTGGGAGAATATTAGTGACCCCAGGGACCTGTCGGACGCACTGCTGGGAGAGCAGAGTGAGTGCCCATGAGGGGAGAGGTCAGGAAGGTCGGTGACCCTAGGACCTGTGGTACAGACTGCTAAGAGAGCAGAGTGAGGGCTCACGAGGGGTGAGCAGTGTGAGTGTCTTGAAGCTGTGGAAAGCTACTGAGCCATATAAAGGACTGTCTTATGTTGCTGCAAGCTATTTTGTGTTTGCCCTTTAATAAACTGCATTGTACTTGACTTACCTGGACTACAGTGGAGTGTCCTTGTTACAATATATATAGACCATGCTTATAGGAGCAAATAGTATATAGGTGACCTTATCACTGTGCTGTTGCTTCTTTATTTCCCAGTGATAGAGGGGCTGACTAAGGAAGTAGAATTTCAACAGTCATTTTTCCTATAGTCCCCACCTGGATGGATAAACACCATTTCTATGGGTTCCAGCAGGGAAGATTGTTAAAGTGTACATGGTGGATGCTTGCAGCTATTATCCTGCAGTTATTAGAGTCTAGGCTAGGAGAACAGGATTTTGTTCAAAGGCAGGTTTACAGTTAATTAGTACTTTTGAAGCAAACAATGATAAATGTTTAGTATAGATTTCGACCATAGCTTCCTGGCCAGGTACTACCTGATTGCTTTTAGAGGGTGTGACTGACACACAGCTGCCCTCCCATCACACAAGGGACTCTGGGTCTCTTTTTTATATCAAGAAGTTGGCTGTAGAAAAAGTCCAGTCAGCACTGCCATAGCTAGGCCTCTACCCTTTATTGATACATCCAGTCAGTAACTTAATGGAGTAATACTGTGGATAAATAGCTTTAATGTCTGTGGAAGACAGTTAATGTTCATTGTATAAATACGGTCTATTGCAGGGGTAGGCAATTTTGGCACTCCAGCTGTTGAGGAACCACAAGTCCCATGAGGCATTGCAAGATAAGGACAGTCACAGGCATAACTCCCAGGGCAGAGGAAATATGGGATTTTTGGTTTCACCACAGCTGGAGTACCGAGGTTGCCTACCCCTGGTCTATTCTTTGTAATGAAAAGTTGCATATTTAAATTCTGCCTTAGCTGTCCCTTATCCTTATAATGTAGAGCAGCAGCAACTGACAAGTCTATTCAGTGTTTGGAGCATTGCCAGTTCCTAGCAGCAAGACTCATGCATGTACAATTTTTGTATCCCGGGTGGCTGTAGTTAGGAGCAGGGCTGTTGTGAGTCCTATTAGAGGCTAAGGCTCATTGTTCCATAATGACTGGGCCCCGCAGGATGAGTAGGTGTGTGGCTCGTGATTAGGAAGGAGAATAATCCCATACATGCCTCTGCAGGTATGGAGAGTAGCCTGTTAGGGTTGTGGGGGCTAGAATATGTATTTCTGGTACAGCTATTAAGGCAAGTGAGTTTCAGGACTTAAAAGGAAACTGCCACTACTGTTAAATATTGCTAAAAACAAATAAGAGGGACTATTCATGTAACATAAATCTTTCTTAAAATACAATGTCAGGCTGTATTTCAATTGCAGAGTTTTTCCCTTTGGAAATCTACCTAGAGGAAACAAGGATAGTGGTAAAAACATTCTAACTCTTTTCCACTTCACTGAAATGTATTTGTATTGCTGCCTATGTCGATTTTGGAGGGAGAAATTATGAAATGCAATCTCCGCCCAATATAAGGGAGGACTGCGTTCAGAAGTAGGGTTGCATTATTCCCATAGGCAATTACCAATAAGATTTTGGGCTGGTGGTCCTAAGATACTACACCATTCAGAAATTGATCAGGGCAAGACCCTCAGTCAGTGACTTGTGCTGCGCATTATATGGCTACTCTCTCCCCATTTAGACCTGAGATCACATCAGTTGTCAGAAGGAAGTCGTCCAGTGCCAACTGCCTTTGCAGCTATGCAATGTCCTGTAATCAATTTGTGAGAGTCACAAAGGAAGCAGTTGCTGGAGGATGTGAAAAGGGATGTTGAAACAAACCTTGAACACTCACCATTCATCATACCAACCAATCAATCAATGAGGCATCACGGCACAATTTGCTTGGTATGTTTATTTAAAGGAGAACTATGGGGTGTTTTTCCCCATAGTTCTCCTAAGGGTCATGGGAGGACACAAACAAGCGTCCTCCCGTGACCCAAAGCTCAGTATATGGGGAGCTACAGCTTGCGGTATACTGAGACCGCCGTACCCGGGACGGATCCCGACATTACTGTCGAGATCCACCCAGCTGTGTGATTGACAGCTGGCTCTACCTATCTAGAGGCAGAGCCAGCTGTGCTCGCACCCTCCCCAGTCCGTTCCGCCAGTCAGCGCTGTGAGCGAGCAACGGTATGTGTTCGCTCACTTCCTGATCTATTGAGCCTACGTGTGACAGTTTCATTGTCACATGTCGGCTTGAACTTTGAGGTTGAGTGGAAATCACTCACTCGTACTCGCCCAAATGCTCCTAAACTTACCCCAATACCGGAACTCTCCACCTGACCAGCAGTGCTGGGAGGGAACATAGAGCCGGCTTCCCGGCCAATCAAGGAAGCCGGGCGGTGGACATTGACTTGCCGCCTGGCTTCCTGATTGGTCGGGAAGCTGGCTTGATGCTGTTTGGCCGGCTTTATTCCGATTGGCCGGGAAGCCAGCTCCATGCTAGCGGAAGTACTGGTATCGGTACTCTGTATCTGAGAGTACCGGAAGAGAAATATCGGTACTGAAAAAACGGTATCGGTGCATCCCTACTTATAACTGGTAATGCACCTATATCATTACCAGTATCGGTATTGGTGCCGATACTGAGCATTTGCACTTGTTTTGGTACCAAAAACCGATACTAGTACTTTAATTATGTAAATTGAAAAGGCAGCCTTTTTGGGAACCACACGGCACCTGTTTACAGTGCTCTGCCAGCCTGCACATTTCCACCTCCTGACACCCTCCACCCGAGACATCAGACCGGCACCCTGGAGCAGAGCGGCAATACATAACTATTATTCTGCATTGCTGTATAATGTATTGCTGGGATTTGTAGTCCTCTATAGCTGATGGTATTCTACATTGCTGTATAATGTATTGCTAGGAATTTTAGTCCTCTATAGCCAGTGCCATTCTGTATTTCTGTATAATGTATTGCTGGGGTTTGTAGTCTTTTATTGCTGGTGCCATTCTGTATTGCTGAGATTTGTACTCCTCTATAGCTGATAGTATTCTGCAATTCTATATAATGTATTTCTGAGATTTGTAGTCTCTCTACAGCTTGGAGTTAGGGATTTGCAGGGGTCACAGCTGCAACTGGGCCCTGGCGCTCCACCACTGTCCTAAAATCATTAGTCTGTATTGTTTTAGAAAAACTGTTGCATGACACTAAAAAAAGGTATTGGTATTGGCGAGTACTTGAGCAAAAGTATCAGTACTTGTACTCGGTCTGGAAAAAATGGTTTCAGTGCATCCCTACCTAACTGTCCCTACACTTATAAGTGTGTGCCTACAGGGCTGTGATGCCCTTCAGGCCAATTAAGGTTACTACCTAGGGCAGTGCTCATGGAGGCACAGGAAGGGCAGCACTGAGGCCAGATTGACCTTACTTGATGTGCATATTCAGTCCTGTGTATGTTCAGGCCCAGGCCCCACAGCATCATTGTTTTTTATGGTGCAGCTAGTTGTCTGCACCATAGCAACCAGTGACACTGTGCGGCCAGCCACCAGCACCTAGCAAGCGATGATGCTGTGCAACTGACTGTCTGCATCCTAGGAACCAATGACACTAGACGACCAGCTGCCAGTGTCTTGACAACAAACAACGGGGGGAGGGGGGAATAAAAGCCGGCTCAGGTAGCATCCGCCCTGACATTGTGTGTATGTATACCATATTTTGTGTGTGTATATATATCTGAGATAAATAAATACAAAGCTACAAAATGTTCTGACCAAACATCTAGAATAACAGCCTACCTATGCTTTAAATAATATGTAAAATATATAAATAGTAATAGCAAGAGAGAAAATCTCATAAGCTCAATTTTTCACTAAAATCCGGTACCCGGTCCCGCGAAAGACAGCTGCAGTCTCTTCAAACACATCATCAAGTATGACCAGTTTGATGTCGCCCACACATGCTCCACGAACATTCCAGGACACTGCTATTTCTTGCCCTTGGCAGCTACTACAGGCGGATGCTAAAACATATTCCCACCCTGCCCACTCTGGGCTTTTCCCTGGACGAGGGAAGAGTGCATCAGCCCCATTAGGTTGTAAGATTCAGGGTTTTTCACTGTTGGTGGAAAACAGAGCATTGAGTGCCCCCCCCCCTGCACTTCAACTGGAATTCTTTGCTGTTTTATGTGTGGATTGAAAAGTCTATTTATGGTACTAAACTGTTTTCGATTTTCCCTAGGATTATGGTTTTTAACCTACTAGAATTATATAAAGATCACTTTTAATTAACCTTGAAAGCTTAAAATAAAAGTTTAATATGTGTGCAAATAAATCTAAATGTCCCTGAGCTACTTTGATGAGTTTTTATGTTTTGTAAAACTATTTATATAGTTCACACATTATTTACAGCATACATGGACTATTTTTCAGGTTGCTCGGTGAACGCTGTGTTAGGCATAGATTCTATTTTTACCCCACTCTGTCCAAGATTAAAAAAACAAAACATTTTGTCTGGAGCTTGAGGTTAATGCTATTATACTGTAAAGTCAGCTGAAAAACAAGTCTTGCATTCAAAAAAGATTTAGAGCCAACAGAAAAGGCATTTGGAGAATAGATTGAGCTTGTCCTATGTTCAGCCCCACCTCTCTCTGCAATTATTCCCAGAACACCACAAATAGGAGCTCTTGAGTGGTTTGCCCCCTTGAGGTTTCCAGTCCCTCTTTTATATTATCATACTTTTTATTAATATCCTTCTTGCTTTTCATGTTTGGTTTTTTGATTTTAAAGTCTTATTCCATATCACTGCATGCACTTTTTCCTTCAGCTTTTACATATTTCTTATTGGCATGAGTAATGCCATGATGTAGTGCTTTTCATATATGTTTTCCTTATTTTGGAGTCTGCTTGTAAGCCAATGAGAAATGTATAGAGTAACAGAAAGGAAATCAGGTCTCTAGATTCTGCTTGGCTATCAAGAGAATGATGGTGTCTGCTCTTTGTATTTAATACAGCAAAAGCCCACCTACAACATCCATTTAGATGTACACATACTTCTACCTCTACACATACTTCTACTTAAATCTTAAAGGAATCCTGCCATTGCTGACCTCTCCTTCTCAAAGTGAACTTGTCCTATTGTTCATGCAGGGCATAGAAACAGGTTTACTTAATGCAGTTTTGCCTGGAGGGAGCCCGCTCCTCCTTAAATGCGCAGGGTCGCACTGGAGACCCAGCAGTTCAAAATGCATGCTGGCAGTATGCAAGCAGTAGCGGTAAACGGCCCCTCTTTAGATGGGTGGTGTAGTGGTGTAACCCGGTGGAGCAGATGGAGACATAAAAGTAGCGAGGTGAAGTAAGATTGGTGAGCAAAAGAAAGGAGAGGTTCTGTAACTCACCGCAAAGAAAGTGAAGGCTGGCTCTCAACGACGAGGGTGCGGCTCCTGTAGTGCCTGGATGGAAGGCCGTGGGGTGTTCTCTGGATGAATGCTGGCGCGGCTGTCCTGCTGGACGTCTGCGGTGTCCGGCGCTGGGGAGCGACGTGGTGCCGGAGGGTGGGCAGTGAAGCTGCCGGGGTGTCACGATGCCCCCTTATATTGCGACATGCCTGCTGTAAGGGGGGGGTGTGTGTGGATCAGGAAGGAGCGGAGGTGGATGCACGCTGGGGCCTCCTTGCAGTCCGACGTGTCTGTGTCCTACAGCTGTCAGCTTCCAATGCCGGTGATAGAGGTGTGGAGAGACGGAGGGGGCAGAGCCCAATGTTCAGGAGGTGTTAGCTCGAACAGTGTCGGTGGAAAGATGGAGTGTTGGAAACACTCAGCAGGTCCTAGGTTCGGGCTGACGAGGCGTTTCGAAGGCGATACCTTCTTTTTCAAGCCGATGTGCAGAGATGGCAGAGGTCGCACCGTCGTTGTTGAGAGCCAGCCTTCACTTTTTTTGCGGTGAGTTACAGAATCTCTCCTTTCTTTTGCTCAGCAATCTTACTTCACCTTACTACTTTTATGTCTCCATCTGCTCCACCGGGTTACACCACTACACCACCCATCTAAAAAGGGGCCGTTTCCCGTTACTGTTCCACTCCATCTAAACGCACCTCAACCCGATTGCGAAAAACGTACGATCAACCTACCATAGGTGAGTACATCACCTTTTTTCTCTCACCCTGCTTCACCACTTTTATTGCGTCAGGTAGTGGCGCTTCCGTCTCCAATTTTTGTTTCCTTTACTTCATTTCAGCATGCCAGCTGTGTGCACTGAGCTGTGCATGCACGGCTCAGGGTACAGAAAGAAACAAATTTGCAGAATGGTAAAAAGAAGCTGTTATGGCAGAAGAGTCTCTTCGACTATAGAAAGCCAGTCAATTGCTGCTTTGCTCTGCATTGGCAGAGGACAGGTTTAAAATACTAGTTCTCTGGTGGTCATGTTGATCCAACTTGCTTACAGCCAGGCTTCCAAATAAGAAAAAACATACTGTATATGGAAAGCATACATCATGGCATCACTGACTATATTAAATCTTTCATAAATTATTGACAAGTATGTATTAGATTATTGTGGCTTAGATTAGCCATCATGATTACTTAGACTTTCCAGATCTACAATCTAGTGTGTCAAAATGCAAAGAAGCCAGAGCCAGCCCAGCCACTAATGTGATCAGCATCAATCACAACCTCTGTATTTCTTTATTTCTGCCACTTTTCTTTATGCAAAATGCAGTCACTAACAATGGCAAATGTTACTCACATTTCTACAATGCTATACATCCAAATAGATAGTAGAGGTACCAAACTAAATGTGTGCTATATAAGATTAACACAGCTGTCACTGCTAAATACTGCTGAGCTGTAGGCTATGTGGGAAAAGAAGGTTTGAAAGAAGGACGAGCATTTGAAAAAAATTGTGTATTTTTAAAGGAAATAAATAAATCATTTAAGTTCACATCACATGGTACAAATAATTTAAACGTATAATCTCATACCAGTCTTTCTCAACCAGGGTACCATGGCACCTTGGGGTGCCTTCTGGCTTCCTCGGGTATGCCTCGCAATTTTCAAACAGCGTCATGTCTCTGATGTGAAGGAGGGGGGATCTCATGTGAGAATGGGACCACTGGTGTAAAGGGGGACACTGATCTGTTGTGAAATGGATTCTAATATGAAGTAGGACTCG
Source organism: Nanorana parkeri (assembly GCF_000935625.1). Taxonomy (NCBI): domain Eukaryota; kingdom Metazoa; phylum Chordata; class Amphibia; order Anura; family Dicroglossidae; genus Nanorana; species Nanorana parkeri. The sequence goes on from NW_017306746.1 coordinate 319,686, forward strand.
CTTTAGGAGGGGGACTCCTGATGTAGAGGGGGACTCAGATCTCATGTGAAGGGGGCTCCTAATATAAAGGGGAACTAATTTTTTTTTTTGCAAGATTTTGCATATTTTTAGGTGCCATGACTAAAAAAATTTTGATAAATGCTGTCCTATACTGTTAACTACCAACAGTAGTATGGGTACTTTCCTGAGTGAATACAAATGGAACGAATAGTCTTTATTTAGGCGTTATATCGAACGGATTAAGTGGTGCAATATTTCCGCAAAACACAAAAACCTCTACAAGTCAATGGCGACAGTTCACACCTAAGCGTTGTGTCGCACGTGTGATATTGTCTGTCGCTCAAAAAGATGCAGGAGCTATTTTCAGGTGGATGGCGCGCGGTTTTGGATCCATAGACATCTCTATGCATCGAGAACTGTGTGACTTTCCCGTGGTTTTTTTAAAGCAAAATAGCTCAACAACTGCAATGTTCTAAGTGTGAACCAGGCCTCAGAGTGAATGCTGAAATAAACAAGAAATGTATTGTGTGAACTCTTGTAAACTATGTAGAATTTGTATCTAAACAAAGACTAGCTGATGATCTTTCATTTGCAATACATTCATGATCACACTTTACTAATACCACCCTTTACATTACTAATTCCACCCATTACATATACATGGTGTAAAATTATGACAGAAAAAGCAAGCATAATAACATCTGCACGCAATCTCGATGTTCTGGTGTGTCTGGGTGAAAAGTAAAATGTTGCCATCTTTCTGTCAGAAAGAGTCATTGCAGCAAGTTGTTTTGCCAATTATTTCTATTATATGTAGATAGCCGAATAAACTAAAAACAAAACTTTTTATCCTTTTACAGTTACTTTTAAATTATATGATAAAGACAGCAATGGACTTCTGGACAGTTCGGTAAGTTACTTTTGTTTCTATATATACTGCTTGACATAAACTTGTTTACTGACATTATGCTTAATTCACAATCTAACGCAGCGGGATAAGGAACCTTATTTTCAATAGTGAATAGTAATCCTGGGATGTATCCTGGGATGTATCTGTGCTATTCACCAGTGATTTTGGATACACAGTTGGCTTAGCGAACAACCCTTTTTTTTGTTTTTAGGATTTTTGGATCTGATATTCAAATTATAACGTACCATTCAGTGCAACGCACTATTTCTGTTGTGATGGCCCTAGGCAGCCCAATTTAAAATATATCACAACCACAGATAACCAGGCTGCCGAGCAGGTGTCAAAATATATGCATTTTATAAACGTGTGTGTGTGTATGTATAATATATATATATATATATATACGTTTATATATATAATTGACACTAAATAGATCTTAAAAACGCATTCAAGTACCTTAAAGTGATATTACATATTTTTCAAAATCTACATGCAGTGCAGTCTGACTTCCTCAGCTGCTTTTCCAAGTCTGCAGACTTTTTGGTTTCATTATCTTCAATGTTACCTCGCCGCTGACATTTACTTACGCGCTGAGTGCCTCCTTTGTGCTATGGAGTCTACTTCTAGTGCACGCTCCCGTACTGAGGACTACATCTCTGTGTACTTGTGCTGCCTGCACCCCCACGCACAGGAAGCACGCACTGAATATGCCAAAGCCCATCCTCCACATCCTCCTCCCCTTGTGATTGACAGCGGCTTCCAAAGCATCCCGGAGGTTTCAATATCTGAATTTTTTTTATTAAAACACCAGCTTGCTCAGTAGTTTTGTTGCTTTTTTTTGTAATTGTTCACTTGTATATTAGATTTTTATGTGTGACGATCGACATAGCTTTTTTTTTTTATATAGACTCTGCACATGCGCAGTGGAGAAGTAGTGTAAAGCTTTATGGGACATGAAGTCCCTATTAGTCAGATCAGGAGTGCGCTTCCCTGGCCGGAAGAGCAGCACAGTGGCAATGAGCAGAGGCGAGAGTGCAGATTGCAAAGGTGAAAAACATAACAAAAATATCAAAAAAAGACTTGTAAACATGTAATTATTGCTTGTATTTCCACTAGCAAGCAAAATATGTTGTAAAAACCGAGGCTTTAGTACTACTTTAACTATAAATACAAATGTATCTTATTTGTGTATCGCTCGGCTGTAGATCCTCAAATTATCTCTGAATTGGTGCTGACACTGTCCTTCCTTCTGCAGGGGGGCAACTTTTGTTCCTCATGGTCCCTGTGTGTTGTGAAGTAGTCACTGCTCCAAGCTCGCTCCCGCAATGAACTAAAATCATCATATTTAGTTTACTAATTTGTATTGAGATTGGAGTCCATCACAGAAGTGAGCTTGGAGCGGTGGCTACTTTACTACACACACAGGGACCATGGGGAAAAAAAGACCCCCCCCTCCAGAAGGAAGGACAGTGTCGGCACCAATTCAGAGATGATTTGAGGATCTACAGCCGAGTGATACACAAATAAGATACATTTTTGTTTATAGTTAAAGTAGTACTAAAGCTCACTCCTGTGATGGACTCCAATCTCAATACAAATTAGTAAACTAAATGTGAGATTGTAGTCCATCACGGGAGCGAGCTTGGAGCGGTGGCTACTTCACAGCACACACAGGGACCATGGGGAAAAAAAGACCCCCCCCTCCAGAAGGAAGGACAGTGTCGGCACCAATTCAGAGATGATTTGAGGATCTACAGCCGAGTGATACACAAATAAGATACATTTTTTTAATAGTTAAGGTACTTGAATGCATTGTTAAGATTTAAGTTTAGTTTTGAGTTTAGTGACACTTTAATGACAGGGAGCTTCATTTTGCTGAGTTAGACATTCACAAAGCTTTAGTAAACACTTATTACATAAAAGTTTTGCAAATGTTTATTAAATCTAGGGGGTGTGAGTTGTAGATGTTAATTTGCAATGTTAACAGTCTACTGAACACAGCTAAGCACTTGTGAATGTTTATTGAGTGTATGTTTAAGGAATGTTTAGTGCAACAATTAGAAAATAAACCCTATGGGAGTTTGTGAATTTTCTGGTGGTTTTTCGGTGGTATGAAAATTTAAAAAAATGCAAAGTTTAAGGAACATCAATCCCAGGAATATATATCTACTAATCATGTATCTTTATCTTTTTGAATATTGTACTGAGATATGGTCTTTTCTAATAGGAGGTAGATCGAATCATAACCCAAATGATGAGAGTTGCTGAGTACCTGGACTGGGATATTACAGAGCTTAAACCGGTATGTAATATTTTACTCAGGATTTTCATCTTCCTGTGCAATCTCTCAGCTCTTTACCACGCATGCTACAGATGTATGTCACAATGAAGTGCCCATGATTGTAATATGTGGCACTTCAAAACTTTATAGTAGATTTGATATATGTTTGAGAACTGAAATGCATGTAATAGTGGGCTGTGTCATGATATAAAGAGGGGAACAGATTGTTACAACAGAGAGATAAATGATAGATAAAGCTGCGCTAATTAGGAGACAGGTGAGCTAAAAAAGGATCAACAGTTAAAAGCCGCCAGACAAAGGTTAAACACTTGCCGTCCGCCCGTAGTAAAAAGACGGACGGAGGGCACTGCAGCATTGGCGGGCACGCACGGGCAGAAAAGACCCGACCAATGCAAACACCTGTTAGTTATAAAAGTTTTTTATGTGCAAAAGTATCCGAAATTTCCACAAAAGAATAGTGCTCTTCATGTGCTTCAACCCACTCCCCAGTAACTATGCACTCACCGCAATTACTGGCCGCCAAACTAGCAGCCCTCACAGCATTGCAGATCGGGGAATGTAAAAACCTCCAAGTCCTTCCGATCTTAGCGATTTGGCAGCAACAAGCTCCACAGTTCGTTCATCTAAAAGCAAACAGAAATCCTCATAGTGCAGTCATGATTTTTATTTAGAAGAAATGTATAAAGAGAACTCACAGTTTAAAATATAACAGCCGGCCAGCATTAATAAAAGAACCCTCTCGTCTCCAAGAGATCCAAAGTGTGATGTCAGCAAGCCCAGCAGCTGACACGGTTCATAATATGACGTCTTCAGAGGATAGCGGGTCCAGCTGCCCACACTTCACTAACAGCCTTTTATCTCAGGAGACCGCAAAGAACCCACTCCTTAATCAACTCTAAACGATGGGAGATGTTTAATTAACAAACAGTTAATGTTAGAAAACAATCTACAGTAATAAAATTTGTCCATATCAAGAACCAAAATGGTTATTCTAAACGCAGACCTAGGATCTTATAGGACAATAAAGGTGTAGAGAGTACATGACATATAAATAGATGAAGGACTATACCCCATGTTGGCAATAGATAACTCCAGAGGTATTGGAAAATTATTTGTTGCTCAAAAAACAGTTTAAATCGAAGTCTATATTGAGACCCCTGGGTGCCAGTGAGTTCAATTAATAATTCCACTTAGATTAATTTCTCTATTTGTCTGGTGAGGTTGGATCCCCTAGAAATGTGGCTCACTTCTATCAATACCCACGACTTTCATCCCTTTCGGGTCTCGATTGTAATATCATCTAAATTGTCTGGATAGACTATGTTTATAAAACCTTCTCTTGATGTTGTAAACATGTTCCTCCAATCTTTTTCTTAATTCCCTGGTGGTCCTACCCACATATTGGAGGCCACAGGGACATTCCAATAAATAAGTTACAAATTTAGTGTGACTTTTTTGTCTTATATTCTTTATTGTTGACACTAGATTTAAACACAGTAACTTTTTTCCTAGTCTCTGTGGCTTTGCAACTGACACATTTTCTACAAGGGTAGAAACCTTTTCCTTCAAAAAAGGAAACTTTACGTCTAGGGGGATCTGACATATTTTTGGTTAATCTATTTCTAATAATGGGGACCTTTCTATATATGATTTGTGGTTTATTAGGGAGTAGAGGACCTAATGTTTTGTCTTTTTTGAGAATAAACCAATGTTTTTTCAAAATAGCTTCCTGTTTTTTATATTGAAAGGAAAAATTAGTTATAAAGGACATAGGGAAAGGTTTTCTAGAGGGTGCTAAAAGCATATCCCTATCTACTTCGAGAACCTCCCTCTTAACTCTCTCCAGATCTCTATCCCCATAGCCCTTCTCTTTAAATCTCTCCACCAGGATATTCATTTGTGAAAGAAAGTCCTCCCTATTTGTACAGTTACGTCTGATGCGAGTAAATTGTCCTTTAGGGATACCTTTTAGCCATTTAGGATGATGGCAACTGGAAATGGGGATGTAACCATTGTTGTCAGTGGGCTTGAAAAAAGTGTTAGTTACATAATTAGTCGCATGTCTAAAAGTATCTAAATCTAAAAATTGTATATTAAAATCATTAGTATTTAAAAAATCTAAAAACAATAGGAATGATGATGAATCCCCCTCCCAGATGATAATAATAGCGTTTCCAAAGTTTGATATTAGGTGTTATTCCATCAAAAATATAGAGCTCCTCCCAATCTGCCTTATATAAATTGGCCAGACTTGGTGCAAATTTAGCTCCCATTGCTACTCCCTTGGTTTAGAGGTAGTAGTCATCTTTGTACCAGAAGTAATTTTTGGACATTGCAAAATCTATACAATCTATAATAAATTTCTTCTGCTCTCTCACATGTACTAAACTTATACAAAAGCCCAATTTATTGCATCAATTCCCTTCTGATGTGGTATTGTTGTATAAAGTGAAGCGACATTGATGGTGGCCATTAATGTATCGTTGTTTCCTTTCAATTGGTTAAGGATATTCAAAACGTCTTTACTATCCTTAAGAAAGGCCAGTGTCTGTCCTACCAATGGTTGCAAATGAAGGTCAATAAATTCTCCTAGTCTGGCAACTAAGGAGTCGATGCCACTGACTATCGGTCTCCCAGGTGGCTTTTCTAAATTTTTATGAATTTTGGGCAAAAAATACATGACGGGTACCTGGCAGAGTGAAGGAATTAAATAATCCTTCTCTTTTTTGGTTAGAAGATCTTTCTTAAAACCTTTTATTTACCAATGTTTCCAATTCTTTTTTTAAAACATTAGTTGGGTTTCCTTTTAGTTTTTTGTAAGCATCTTTAGTACGTAAAATATTATCCATTCCTTGTTCATAATAATCTTTATTAATAATCACCACCCCTCCTCCTTTTATAAGCTGGTCTAACAACCACTTCCTTTCTCTGTTCAAGGGATTCAATGCCCTGGTTTATAAAGTCCTTATTTTTCGCATATTTAAATTGGAGGGATCTAACATCCTCCTCAACTAGGTTTTTAAAAACCTCCACAAAATGGTTAGAGCTAATCTTTGGATTAAAAACAGACCTATTTCTCAATGTGGTCTGGATGTAGGTTCTAGTTTTTAAAGGTTCTTTTAATGGAGGGGGTTTTGTGATTCCTGAATAATATTTTTTTATATTTAATTTTCTAATAAACTTCTGTACAGTAATACCTTGGTTTACAAGTAACTTGGTTTGAGAGCGTTTTGCAAGACAAGCAAACATTTCTGAAAAATTTCGCTTTGATATACAAGCAAATGTCTTGCAAGAAGAGCAAAATTTTGTAGAAAAGCGCCACCCGAATAAGGCTGTAGCAGTGCGAGCGATGAGTCTGTTTAACGACAATGCAATGTCACATTGGACAGATTCCTTGTTAAGGTTTCACGAAATGAAAAAGATTCCATGAGTCAAGAGATAGCAGTGATTCCGTTAGTGATAGTGAAAGTTGTCCTACACAATAATCGCCTCTCTTGTCCCTCTCACACCGGCCACAAAAGGTACCGGTAATTGGTTTATTTTTCTTTATATTTTATACGTTATTATATTACAGTACAGTATTGTAATAATATATGAATATTTTTGGGATGTGGAACGAATCATCTGAATTTCCATTATTTCCTATGGGGAAACTCGCTTTGATATACAAGCGCTTTGGATTACAAGCATGCTTCCGGAACGAATTATGCTCGTAAACCAAGGTATTACTGTATATCAATATAGGTATCAAACTTATTTAAATTATTAATTGGGGCAAATTTTAAGCCAAGGTTGAGAACTTTCTCCTCATCTGGTGTCAAAGTCACAGAGCTAAGATTAAAGGAGAACTATGGGATTAAGGCTTTTCCCCATAGTTCTGCTTAGGGTAACGGGAGCACACAAACTAGCGTCCTCCCGTCACCCTAGGCTCAGTATACCGCAAGCTGTAGCTCGCGGTATACTGAGACGCCGCAGTATACCGCGAGCTACTGCTCACGGTATACTGAGACGCCGCAGCTGAAGCGGATCCCGACAATTGTGCCGGGATCCGCCCAGCTGCGTGACTGACAGCTGGCTCTGCCTATCTAGAGGCAGAGCCAGCTGTGCCCGCCCCCTCCACGTCCGTTCCGCCAGTTTAGCACTGGCGGAGGGAGGAATCCAGCCCCTCCCCTGTCACGGCAGAGAGCCGTGACAGGATCGAGAGGTGAGCGAATGCCGGTATCTGTTCGCTCACCTCCCGATCTACTGAGCCGACCTGTGACAGTCTTATTGTCACAGGTAGGCTAGAACTATGAGGTGAGTGAAAAGCACTCACCTCATAGTTCTCCTTTTAAAGATACCCTTTCTTAAAACCTTCTGTCCCTTCTGTAACTGTATCCTCCTCCCCCCTCTACACCTTCTTCTCCTCCCCTTAGGTCCTTGAATATACCCCTTTGTTGCTGAAGGTGCTCCCTCCAATTTCTCTGTCCCCCATTCCCTGCATTCTGGGGTTTCCCTGTTCTAAAGGGCCTCGTTGTCTGTATCCCATATTTTGATGGTGTTCCGTAAAACCCCTATGGGATCCTCATCTTGGGGGGTAATTCCTGTGGGGATTCCCCAAAAAATGCTGGTTAGATGGATTAGTCCAGGGAGAACCTTTTTGATAGGTAGGTAAAATTTTAACAGTATTATCAGGATCATCCTGAGTCAAAAGGTGGTGAAACCTTTGTGATAATGGTATACCTGAACCAAATTTGGATGCATTTTTCCTTAGGTTAGTAGTAGTCGGAGGCAGGTTAATCTCCATATCCCTATTCCTTTTCCTATTACCATTATGAATGGGTTTCCATGGAGGGTCCTTCTCTACGTTTCCTCCTTCATCATTAATCTCCTGTTCATTAAGACTAATGTCACAACTAATGATGTATACTTTCCCATGTTTAAAATCTGACATGTCTCTTATATATTTCCGATGTTTCCTATTTTTAATCTCTACGTCCCTTTTTTTGTGGAAAGTTTTCTATATCCTTCATATTATTTATAAATTCTTTTGAATCATTAATTTATTTTGATGTTATGGGGAGGTTATATAGCGCTGCACAATTATTTTAACACAACTGAGAGGTATACAATGAAATAAAGAGGATTCTCATAAGATTGACATAGGAATACAATTCATATAAACACTTAGTACATGAAATGAGTTTGTGCATCCAGTATAATTGTATGGTCACATTTTGTATTCTGCAGATGCTGGAAGAGATGATGCGACAGGTGGATTATGATGGCAATGGAACCGTGTCCTATGAGGAATGGCTTAAGGGAGGGCTCACCACAGTGCCCCTACTGGTGCTGCTTGGAATGGAAGTTGTAAGTAGATAGCTGGTTACTGAACCCTAAGGGCTTTTGTACAAGGCCACCTCTGGCTGTACAGCATAAAATCTGGCATATTTCCGCCACCAGGGAGCCCCAGGTTCGTTGTACGGTAGCTGTCTACAAGCTACAACAACCTTAAAAGCATGTTTTTTTAAATCTGGTGCTGTTAAGATACAATTTTATACACTGTTTCATTTTACACAGAATATTAAAGATGATGGTCAACATTTGTGGCGTCTCAAACATTTTAACCGACCTGTGTACTGTAATGTGTGTGAAGCATTGCTGTTTGGTGTCAGGAAACAAGGCCTGTGCTGCACATGTAAGTAGACAGAAAAAAACAGGATTGTATCTATATAAAGATAACATATAACAACTAGCCAGAAAAAGGAAGAATGTCACTGCTCTGCACTTGTTCAGGCTTCCCAGTCCAGGCATGTTGCGGACTAAGAGCCCATACACGCTCTGTATATCTCAATACTGCGTAATGAAAGAGGTGCACACTGCTGACATTATTCAGCTCTGACATGCATACTGCTGCCACGCCTTCAGATTACCAACCTCTGATGCATTTTACTCTCATGGGCTTAGTCATAGAGATAAGGGTGAAGCCCATCAGTAGCAGGCTGTCAAAAGGCAGGTATTGCAGTGTACTTGATCTCATCACTGTGTTGCTTCTCCTTTCACTGTCCAGTCGCAGGTTGGGGGCAGGTCCAGGATGACCTGGACTTAGTGGGAGGGGATTGAAAAATACTGGACATCAAACTGAGGATAGACTGAGTAATAGGAAATAATATTCTGGAGGAAAACTCTGGATTAAATGTGAATATTGTAGCAAAAGCTGCTTTAGTTATTTTATCTTGTTATTTTGGGCTAAAGTTCTTTAAGTAATGTACCTTTTTATTTCACAGTCTGTAAGTTTACTGTGCATGAACGCTGTGCTCGCAAAGCACCAAATACCTGCATCAGCACATACGCCAAGTCCCGTAAAGATGCAAGTGTAAGTGCAGCTCATTCATACTTTTATCCTCATGATATGCATGCTTTATTACATGTTGTGAACATTGCCTGTACTCACTATGTACTGTAATTCTCCTTATACCGCTTCAGGGACAGACTCACATATGGGTTAAAGGTGGATGTGAGGCCAGCAAGTGTGAACGATGTCAGAAAAAGATAAAAAGTTTCCAGAGTCTTACTGGCCAACGCTGTGTCTGGTGTCATGTCAAGGTGAGGACACTAGCTTATCAAAACACATACAGTGGATCTGCAGTATTAATAAAAACATTGCAAAGTGTTAATGCAGTCTTAAAAGAAACCCATGATTAAAGCCCTGAAAACTAAGCCAGACATGTATTCACAACACATACCTACCATACATACAAACAGTGATGTACATTCCTAGTGTGGCACCAGGCCCCATCCTCTCCTACATCTCACACCTCATTATTGGTCAGTGAGACTGCCCATGATAGTGATGGATCAGAAGTGAGGTGCATGAGGTAGGAGGCATTGGAAAAAAGTTGTGACTCAAGGAACTACAGTTGCTATTTGCATGAAAGGGCTCCATAGGCTTCACGATTCCTGGAGAGCTCTTTAAAGAGGCACTGAGCTCTGAATGCTGTGCCCAATAAAGACAGGTGGGAAGACTAGACAAGTGACAAATAATAAAGACAAGTGGAAAGCTAGTCAGCAAGATTTCCTGTTGTCTCCCTGAAGCTGATCTTTCCCCATTACTGACTTACCATGCCTTGTTCTGTGCTGTGTCACTGTGTGGAGGTGGCCATCTTGGTAGAGTCAGGGATTTGCTTCCTCATATTAGAGCCTCCAGCAAGCAGAACAGTAAGCAGTAATGCTATGGGTCGTACATTACAGATATACCACTATGAGACAGTGTATGCATAGGAATGCCTAGACACATGCCAGGAAATGTACTGCTATTTTCCCAGGAGACATTCCAGACAAAAGCCATATTTTCAGGGTACTGCTTAGGGACACTTATCATTTCTAAATGTTCCTAAGGCATAAAAAATTAACTTTTTGAGGTCATGCTCACTTGAACACTTCATGATTTTTAAATCTTCCACCCCAGCATGTTCTCCTTGGCACCATCTAGTAGTCGGAATTCTGTGCAAACAGCATTCGGCCAGCATATGTTGGCGCAGATGATTTATAAATTATCCCCTAAGTCAGGGGTGGGCAACTCTGGCCCTCCAGCTGTTGTGGAATTCCAAGTCCCATGAGGCATTGCAAGACTGACAGTTACAGGCATGACTCTCGGAGGCACAGGCATGTTGGGATTTGTAGTTAAAGCACAGCTGGACGGCAGAAGTTGCCCAACCCTGCCCTAAGTGTTTACTGCAGGTCTAAGAGCTTTAAAATGAACCTAGTTTTTATTTTTAATGTGTTGCTTTTCACAGTGATTGCATAAATACTTTACGTATTAGAAAATGTCATTGTGTCTGAGCAAAAGCCATAGGTTATTTCCCCAATAAAATAAAGATTTAGCTCAGCTGTGTGTTGCCTTTGGAAACAAAAACAACTCACACTTTGCATATATGCTAATTAATTAAGTAAAACTATCTCAATAATTGCTAAACTCAATACTCAAGAAATTCAATGCAATAAGTAATCAGACCCAAGGGTTTTTTTTTAAGATAACCTGCTGTTAGGCAAAAACAGAGGCTGTCATTGCTGACCTTTTGTGAAAAACACTAGTTGCGTGGCTGTTTCTTGCACTAATGCCATCTGAGACATTAGGGTTGATTTACTTAAAGGAGAACTATGGGGTTAGGGCTTTTCCCCATAGTTCTCCTTAGGGTAACGGGAGGACACAAACTAGCGTCCTCCCGTAATCCTAAGCTCAGTATACCGCGAGCTACAGCTCGCGGTATACTGAGACGCGGCAGCTGAAGCGTATCACAACAATTATGTCTGGATCCGCCCAGCTGCGTGAGTGACAGCTGGCTCTGCCTATCTAGAGGCAGATCCAGCTGTACCCGCCTTCTCCACGTCCGTTCCGCCAGTCAACGCTGGAGGATCGGAGCGGGGAGGGGGGGAATCCAGCCCCTCCCCTGTCACGGCAGAGGGCCGTGACAGGATCGAGAAGTGAGGGAACGCCGGTATGTGTTCGCTCACTTCCCGATCTACTGAGCCGACCTGTGACAGTCTCATTGTCACAGGTCGGCTAGAACTATGAGGTGAGTGAAAAGCACTCACCTCATAGTTCTCCTTTAAGGCAAATAGGCTGTTACATTGCAAAGGAATTTTCCCTTAGCTCAGTGAAAAAGATGAAGCTCCATTGACTTCCATCATCCAATCATGTGCAAGCAAAAATACTGTTTTTGTTATTCCTTGCACATGATTGGGTATTCTTTGCAAAGGGAATTTTCCACACAATCACAAATCTAAGGGGCAATTCCTTTGCCAATGTGCAAATTGCTTTGCAAAGTGAACAGCTTCTTTGCCTTTAAAGGCAGGGCAAGCAAAGGAACTAGTATTTGTGAAAGGAGAGGCCAGCAATGTAAGCCTTTAAACCAGAATACTGGTTAATAGTAAGCTAAGCAGCGCCCAATGCCAAATAGCACCTACAAAAGCAATTAAAAGTTTAGGATGCATAAACTACATTATAACACATATTGAAGTTTAGTGTTGATTGAAAGTAATCTGAGATTTGGAGAAGGCTTGGGTGTAAAACTAACTCAATAAAGTGGAAGGCAGGTCTCGCAATGAAATGTTTGAAAATCGCAAGTCACAACATGACTGTGGGGTTATTTACTTATTATATAACTGTGTCTATACAAAGGAAAAAGGGGATAGATGTTACATTAGAATAGAAATAGGTTCTTCACAGTAAGGCTGTTTAATAAGTGGCAGTAATAATGGCAAGAGGTTACAATAGAATAGTCAAGAACAGAATAAAAAAAAGCACTGGATGACAAAATTGAATCGATTTTATTAGAAAGGTTTATTTTGCCTTCCTTTGCCTAAGTTTTTTAGAGGGTGAATTTGATTGATATGTGTTCTTCTAAACTTGGTTAACTATGGCACCATGTAACTCTTAAATTGTGGCTTGTAACTGAATGATTATTGAATTTCAAGGTAAGTACAGATATAGATTAATATATGGACATTTAGATTTAAGATAGCAATTATGAACATGCACTTTACATTAATAGCCATAGATGGATCCCACAATATGCCTTGCTTTTAATGTGTGTAATATATTATAGTTGAAGGTGAGATTGAAATGTAGATCAATCATTGGTGTACGTGTTTAATGTGCTGACCCATATCGACTTAAGTATAGGTAATCCATATGATGCCCTTACTATCAGAGAATGAATGCACTCACTTAGTATAACTATTAAACAATAGTGGAGCATAACTAAACTCTCTAGCACATCAAGCAGCCCTAACAAACATTGTGTTTGAGTAAATCTTATTTTTAGTAATATTTTTGTATCAGATAGTCCAGCTCTCATTTTAGCTGTTAATTATTCCTGCTTTGTAACAGTATTATGCAGCTTACACAACACTAACTGTCTTATGAAAGAGATGAAAGGTATGCCTTGACATTCTTTCCTGATAGCTTGCGTAATTGGCAGATCACCTTGTTGCTATTTTCAGATTGTCTATCAAAGGTAAAAGTTACTTACATAAGCATACAATTAAAAACAGTAAGCTACAAGGTAATGAGGGGAACAGTCTGGAGAATTGCACAATAGGCATAAAATAAATTTCTTTGCTTTATACATTGCATTGCAATATACATTTCTTTGCTAGGGACAAGGTAGATGGAAAACCTGTTACATAGTGCTAAAAGTATAACTAATTGTTTACAGTGCCGCCTTTGTAAAAAACCCTTTAATTTACTTTAGGCTCATGATGAATGTGTTTCCATGTTGCCTCTGAAGTGTGATGGTGGCATCCTACGTGACCATATATTGCCTCCTTCTTCCATTTATCCAGTAATTCTGGTAGGTAAAACAAATGCTAGGGCATTTCATAAAGCATTGGAAAGTGAAATGACAACACAGAAGTGCATGACTTACACTACCCAATAATAAACCATCTATTACTGGTCTCGGCAAAAAAATTTAATCTGTTATGCTATGTAAATATGTTAGGATTGTCTGCATGCTGTTCAACGTTGACATAATTTGCATCACCTTATTAAATTAACCTGCACACATTAGTCATTGTCACTGTGACATCAATGTTATAGGCCTCTTATTGCCAGTGCTTTTCTCAAAGAATCTTTTTTTTCTCATTTGTTTTCTTAAATTTTTTTATACTGTCTCTGTGTGCATAGAACTGTATATGTATCAAGAATAGTGGAAAGTAACAAGTGAGGTTTTGAATCCAACTGTAGGTGTCTATGGAAACATGTCATAATTTAGCTGTCATTTATGTAATGCTGGTTAGAAATTGCAAATACATGCACCATTTCATTTCCTTTCCTCCATTTTTTTTACGCAAAAGTTATGTGCACTTTGTTCAGTCACATATATTTTCATTCACATGTAATTTCTTTCTGTTTTCTTCTCCTTCATATTCAGGAACGACAGAACAGTCAGAAGAACCTTATAGGTTCTTCAGACGAAACATCACAGACATTCAGCGCTGCAGAGGGACAAGCACTTCGAGTGAGAACCACCTTTAATCTAACTATTATATACATTATACCTTAGTGCACCATTACATTATCCGTCCAACAATATGCTTTACATGTTAACATCTGTTACTCACACGGAGTGAGGCAAAGACTAGTGTGCACAGTGCAGTAATGTTATAGTCACCAATCGAAATTCATTTATCCTGAGTATTTGTCCTGAGTAATTAATCCTATGAATTGGAGAGGTTTACTTGCCAGATTCCTTCACCCCCCGAAACATGCACTCCTCAGACTACTAATTTCAATGGAAGGTATGCGCACAAATTTTCAAAGGCCTTGCATTGAAATTATTAGAATGTTTGATGTGGATATGCATGGGGAAAAAATGGGATATTGGGAAGATTTTAAGAAGAGGTTGTACATTGTCAGACAGGTCTCAACACTAAAGCTCTAAGGTCTAGCTAATTATATAACCTATTGGGGGAATGGTCACCATGTAAAGGGGGGCAGGCTATGCTGTGTCAGTGCCTACCTTGACCATCAAACCATCATGACTTACCTTTGAAGCACAGGGAGGAAAGATCTCATTGTGCCAAAAGAGTGCAGCTTATTTATGTTCCTGAATTGCACCTGCTTTAAATCCAACCAGCTTTAAATCACAAAACCGCTAACCAGATCCATGAAATCTACCACCATCTCTTTCTTTTAAAACCATTAAGATGCTGGGGATAGGTTGCTTTGATCCATTAGATAGTTAATGCAGTCAAAAGCTTGTTTGAAGTAAATTAAATATTCTTGAAAGGTATATATGGTATATATGGCCAGCATAAACATAACTAGACATTGCTAGACAATGCAATGAAATTGCATTGGGGTTATGTGTTCAGTTTAGATGTAGTTGCTTAAATGTGTTTAGAGTTCTTCTTTTAATGTTTCTCAGCAGCTATGCAGTACCAAGTTCTAAATGTCCCATAAGCAAAACTTTGTGCCGAGGTTATTTAATATATTTAGATACAGCAAAACAATTTATATTATTACGTTTACAATGTATGTTATTAGGGGTTGTTCACACCGAATGCAGTGCGTTCCAGAACGGTAGCTGCGCACTCAAATCCCTCTCAAAGCTTTCCCCTGCATTCTGGGACGGGAGGGGGCGTGGCGGTGCATTGAATTCAATGGCCACGCTTCCCCTTGACAGAAAACCTTTGGCTACTGTGTTTCATATATAGTATGACACTTCATCACTATTACAGTAAAAAGGCCAGGGGCTCTGCTTTACTCTCTGTGTGTGTTTATAAAGTACATGTGTATGCCTGGGTTTGTGGATTCCTGTTCTGGTGCATGTTCCATTGTATTTGCAGATAGTCCCAATGCTAGATACACACCCACTACTTGTCTTTGTCAACCCAAAGAGTGGAGGAAAGCAGGGGGAAAGGTGAGTCATCATACTGGTAAGATGTAGTCTGCTGTGAGAAATTATTTCATCTGACAAATGGTGCACTTTTCAGTTGTTGAAGTACTTAAGTACCTAACAGACAATTTAGGCCATATATTATAAGCAAATGACAACAATGACATCATATAACAGCCAGTCTGTAATATTTTGTAGTATTCTTCCAGTATATAAAAGTAGACATGGGCCTTTTTTTATGTCAGAGTGTGAAGAGACTCTCCATGCTCAGCTGCCACTCTCTTGCTTAATTGGAGCCATTGGAAAAAAAACATGCTTGTGATTATGAGGTCAAATGTGACCTCCTCCCCTTTCTCCCAGGATGCAGTACTCAGGCATGAGCGGCCAATCACCAGGCCCAGGGAGTGAGCACTAACACATAGCTTACATATGCTTACATATGGGGTTTGGATTCCTGGCTTTAAAAGAGATTGAAGAGGGGGAACTCAGAAAAGGTGAGTATTGGTGGGTGGAGGTTTGTTCTTTCAAAGGCTCTTTTGCTTTGCCCATTCAGAGTTTCTGTAAAGCAGACCTATATTGTGTTCTGCTCCAGCACTGTTACGTCTTCGAGCTCCCTTGCTGGTGCCAACATCTTCTCCTGGCTTCTTCCATGTTGGGGATCCTCAGCCATTTTGATTGTCTGGGCTGGGATGACAGAACTTAATTTATCCTTTAGCATCCATCCCAGTATTATCCTTTAGCATCCATCCCAGTATTAAGGCACACAGAAATGTACACTTACCTGCAAATGTGCAGCTCAGTGTAAATTCTGCAGAAGCTTGTGAACAGGCAGGGAAGAATGATTTATTTCAGAGGAGACATTGTATGTCACTACTTCAGCAAAAAAGACAGGTTTTTACTTTTACCATTAGGTTCTGCTTTAACTCTTGAAAGGACAATGACTGAGTAGTGTGTGAATGTATGTACTTTTAAATGAGGTTGACAGTATATATTAACCCTTAAGCTGGCCATACACCAGTGGAATTTTGTTTTAAAAAAATTTGCTGTTAGAAAGTTTGTTTGATTTCTAATTGTTGATGAAGTCAAATGAAACATCAAATCGACGAAAGAAATCAAAGGAGCAGGATAGAAAATGTTCCTCAAAGCAATGAAATTCTAACAGTGAATGTGGTTTACATTTTAGAAACTCAATTCCTAACCCCTCCATTCCAACTCCTAAAATTAAATGTTAAAAACAAATGAAATTTTCAATGACATTCGTCAAATCTCTGATGGCATTATTACATGTTCTGATGAGTTTTTTTCATATGAAGGTTTGAAAATCAACCAGTGCATGGCCAGCTTAACTTGACATTGTATAGTAAACCACTTCCTTACAGCACGTATACACTTTTCTGGCTATAGACATGCAATAACCTGTAACAGATATTTTGTTATTGTATTTTCTTTTGCCTACCTTACTATAATCCCTATAGTGCTCTCTGCTGTTTTGGGATGCAAGCCCTTGCTTGTAGGACATCATTTCCCTTTAGAACAAGATTGAAGAGGGGGAATTTCTAAACATGTTGCGCGACAATTTCATGGACCAGATGGTGGAGACACAAGCTTTTATATTGCAGCTTTGTATGACAAGTTTACATGCTGGCATACTTCTTTATTGTTCACTTTCAATCATTATCTGTAGAGTTCTTCGCAAGTTCCAGTATCTATTGAACCCCCGTCAAGTTTATAACCTAGTGAAGGTCGGTCCAGCACCTGGGTAAGAACATTTGAGTAAAGGAACAAAGTAATGTCCAACAAATGTTGGTCCGTTTTCTATGATAACCACTTTTCCTTACTTCTTATTTATCACTAGGCTCAACTTTTTCCGGGATGCTCCCATCTACCGGGTTTTGGTGTGTGGTGGGGATGGCACAGTCGGATGGATTTTGGATGCCATTGGTAATAACTTTTAATAATTTGTAATCCAAAGGCTTGAATGAAATTGGTGGCTGAGGCCAAGTTTGAAGTGATTACAGCCATATTCACATAATTATTGTTCTTACTGATTGGCAGATTGTATTTAGCATTGATGTATATTACAGTTAATATGTACTTAAAAGGGATGTACTGCATAGTGTTGTTATGCATAATTATTTACGTATTATGCCTAGGAATAAAATATAAAACATTTCAAACTATTATCAATATTTAGTGTTCTGCCATAGGCTGCTTTTTCTGCTCTCTGCTTGTTTTGTTTGAATAATTAAGCCTGCTGTTTATAGGACTAAATCATTTTAGTGATGTATACCTTATTGAAGTTTCAGCCAGCCAAATTGTGCCTCAAATCAGGCTGCATCTACTGTGCTGTCTCCTTAGCTAATCCATAGTGCTCTGACTATCCTATACCATTTTAGTTTTTTTTTTATCTTTAAGCTACTTTTTGTGTATGAGATAATAATATCAGGTTTTTTTTGTATCTGACAAACATTTTCCCAAGGTAGCTGCATAAACATTGCAATCTGATTATGCAATCTGCTTTACTTAGTTCATGGGCCTGCCTGATTGGATCTAAATGGTATTTTTTTAGGTACGCCCTCAAGCTACACTTGTATGTAAATGATTGTGCAATTTAGATTGTAACATTTGGCTAGCTTAGGATCTGTTTCAGAGAAGCAAGTATAGGCTATCCTATTTTGTGTACACATTAATTGAACTAAAGCATTCTCCCTCCATTCAGAAATGTATTTGAATATTCCTCCATATTTTTCTTCAAAATATATTGTTTGGATAAACACAGAGAGTTGGAGAGGATGTTTATAGAATGTATTTAGAGTATCCTATTTTCCCTAAATATGGTCTTCCCCATTACATAATATATATAATAATGTATGTATGTATGTATGTGTGTGTGTACAGGGTGATTTAGCATATTTATTTCTAGTGTGTATGAGACAGGTGGTGTGATATAGCTTAATTCTGGATTGTGTAAATATAAAGATTATTAATACTGACTTTTTTACTCTTTAACGTTTTCACTTTTTCCTAGATAAAGCCAATCTTCCCGAAAGGCCTCCTGTAGCTGTCTTGCCATTGGGTACTGGGAATGACCTAGCACGATGTCTAAGATGGGGAGGAGGTGAGTCCTGTATATTGTGCCATGTGCTGCATGCATAACAATCCAGCCACTTGCCCTTGTGGACGAGAGATTAGATTTGTGATGAATTCAGGTACACATGGCACATGCTATATTCTCTAAATGATTTCATCTAGCATTTATTGCATGGAGTTACCAGCATGTGACAATATACTTATGTCCTTTTGTTTATTTACAGAATAGATTTGGTTTAGTTAAATGCAATAGCTTTAGTATGGGTTCCCACAACATTAAATATGCCTACAGGATTGTGTTATCAATTCTTCCTTTGGGAATGTCAAGTACACTTTAATAAAGTAAAAAGTTAAATAATGTGCCTAGATTTGATTAGCAACCATTGTACAGTCCAATTGAAAATCAGGATATTGTTTTAAAATGCAGTTGAAGAGGAGCTGTTAAAATCAATAAATATACAAAATGACTACTCCTATCAATTTACTCTGCAATTGAAGGGTAACGTACTAGCAGCTCAGGACTTAATACCCTCAAAAATATTGCGTTTGTGCTACCTTATTGACCACGTAAAGTACATCTAAATCCAAGTACAAAAAATTAATAAATTGCAGCTTACCATTCTGGTGTCTTTTTTTTTTCTTTCACCTGGTGATTCTGTTATTAATGCATTAAAACCTCTTTCACATGGGCACCTGTCGGTTTCGTTCAGCAGGGGATTTGTGCAGGGATCCCATGTTGATTGGAGCAGTACAAAACAGATGTCATTATTATGACATTTGTGTTTGTCCAGTTTTTTTCCTCCATCTTACGATGGAGGTAAAAACTGATCGTACCGGAACCAATGTTAGGTCTATGGGGAGTCTAATGTAAGTGGACATGTGTCCATTTACATCAAAGTACCCGCTTCCCATCACAATCAGTACCATTTTGTTCTCTGGACCTGGAAGGAGTCGGAGACAATCAGATGTAAACGGACCCATGCCCATTTATATCTGCCTGCCCATAGACTAACATTGGGTTTAAATCAAACCTGCCTGAAAAACTGAGAGACGGACCTGATCACACCATTCTTTTGAAAGGGGCCTTAGTAATAACAATTATAGCTTACAATGGTGTATTTAATAGACCAAAAGGGAGCAGAAAAGAGAAGTATATCGTTAAGGTTCACCTACACATCTTTAATAGAGGTTTTTTCTCAGTATGGCAGATCTAGGACAGTACAGGAGTTTTGTATATTTGTAAGATTTGTTAAGGTCCTAATAGAAAAACAAAGTTGAAAATATGTAGAAAAAGAATATACTTGTCAGTCTCCTGCATGTGAAATATGATGAATTGGGGAGTATTACTACAGCAAAGACTTGAGTTTGTAAGCTGAATGGGAAAGTATGGTATGCTAAATGAGCAGTTTGCCATTAAACACACAGTTCATGGCTTCATTATTTACAGGGTATGATGGAGAAAATCTAGTTAAAGTTTTAAAGGACATTGAAAGCAGTACAATTCTTTTAATGGACCGATGGAACATTGAGGTCACACCTGAGAATCCTAACGAAAAAGGAGATCCTGTCCCATATGAGATAATCAACAACTACTTTTCCATTGGAGTGGTATGAATTATATTACCTTTCTTTTTACAGTACAATATTTAACCATTAACATAAAATGGAGCGCTCTATAGAGCGTAGTCATGGCCAAAAATATTGGCACCCCTGCATTTCTGCCAGATAATGCACCACTTTGTGTAGAAATTGTAATTACAAATATTTAGGCATTCTCATGTTTATTTCTTTTGTTTGTATTGGTATGGCACAAAAAAAGTAGAGAGAGAAAAAAGCCAAATCCGACACATTCCACACAAAACTCAAAAAATGGACTGGACAAAATCACTGGCACCCTCAATTAATAATTGATAGAACAGCCCTTGAAAAAAAATAACTGAAATCAATGGCTTCCTGTAACCATCAATGAGTTTCTTATACCTCTCTACAGGAATTTTGGACCAGTATTCTTTCGCCAACTGCTTCTGTATATTCCATTTGTCTTCTATAGAACGTAAATGTGGAAGAAATGCTGACTTTGCTGGCTCCAATTATTTGTTGTAGTTTAGAATCTTATTGCCTTTAGTGGATCTCCAAGTCAAAGCTATTACAAAACAAAAGAAGGGTAACTGCACGAGTAGCTTTGAAGCAAATGTTTTGTCTAATTTTTCGAAAGCGGTGCCTGACCGTAATTGATAACCATTCAGCATTAGTGGGTGAGTGGAGGGGTATAAATGAAGAGAAGATGCACCTTCTATGGCTACAGATAAATGGGAAGAAGTCATAACCACATACTTTCATACACTAGGCTTCTTGCAAGATAAGATGACCCATCTTAAACGTATAAAAATGAATAAATGAATTGTACTACGCCACCATTTTATAAAATGGGAACACTAATGACCTTCGCTTTGAATACAAATCCCAATAGGGTACCTTCATAATCCATGTTAGGAGCTGTCCTAAAGTTAGATTAATTTGATCACACATAACTCAATCTATATTGGACACAATTGCATTATCTAATTTTTTTTTTAATTTTTATTGCTGTCTAACGCAGTAGCAAAAGAGAAAAATGATTAGCAACGAATGCTTCAAGCACACCCATTTAGCCAGTATTTTTTCATATCGGAGCAGTTTGTAGAAAAACTTCCGGCTCACACTTTGGAGACAAACACAAGCTTTGAAAATAGTTAGACTCCATTCTCAAAACAAGACTCTCATTAAAAATAGAAACAAACATCTGACTATGCTTTGACATTACTAAAAATTATCTAATTATTTTAACCCCCTCCCCCAGCTTGCCTAAGAAATATTAATACATAATTATTATTACTACTACGCATGCAAACTGATTGCAAGGAAATAAATGTGATCATATCCAATTTCTTTAATGGCTTGACATTGATACAGCAGAATTCACTTTTATATTACATAGCAAATGCAATAAAATAAATTGTTAAATAAGAAATCATCTCTAATATTTTCTTTGTTAATCTCTAATAAAATATAATTACTACACAAGCAATTAATCAGCTTTATAGAAACCTTTAACCTTCAGAAAGTGCTTATAATGTTTCCATTCTGCAGGATGCCTCCATTGCACATCGTTTCCATGTTATGAGGGAGAAATATCCTGAGAAGTTTAACAGCAGGTAAATATGGGGTACTGGTGGGGGAGGGGGTGCCAAAGATGTATCTTGTAATTGAGAACAACCCGAATCCCCTCAGATGGAAGCAAATTGCTCCACCCTCCATAGTGCAATAGTTTGTTTCAAAAATCAAGAACTCAATTCAAGAACTTAAAACTATGGAGGACCCAACCTCTGCCCTAAAAAAAAACAAGATGAGAAATTACAATGCACCTGGTTTTACTGGTTGGAGTTCACCCATGTAGAGGATTGCAGTTCTCTTGTCTCCGTAAAAAAATGTCCCACCTTATACTATGATCAGGCCACCACACCCTTTCTGCTACACTGTTGGGGAAACTTGGGGTGGCGTGAGTCCGCGTGACACCATTGAGGTGCACACTGTGCGTCCTCCTTCCACCCCCCTTATTCCCTTCCTTATCCTAACACCACCACCCCCGCCTTTTATTTCCTTCCTTTCTCTTTTCTTCTTCTCCCCTTTCCTAAAATTAAAACCCTCACGCAGCATAGTGCCACCAAACCCTCTGTTTCCTTTGCCAGACAACTTTAACAATATTACAACCTTACAAGTTTGTTCAGTGTTCTGTACCTTGTTCTGATATGAGTTTACCCAGTGTGCCTTTTATATGTTTTATGCCTGATGCGTTTCTCTTAAGTAAAGAAGTCATAGAAAGAAAAAACTACCTGTGTCGCTGTATTGCCATATTTTAAAATCTAAATAGAAATATAATAAACAAAAATAAAATAAATGAATGGCCAGTGAGCATATTTTATTTTCTGTTGGTAGGATGAAGAATAAACTCTGGTATTTTGAGTTTGCAACGTCAGAAACGGTTTTCTCTACATGTAAGAAGTTGAGAGATGATGTAACAATAGAGGTAATTGTTTATAGTAATGTCTACCAGAAGCAATCCCCTGTACCTGCATCAGTAGTGATTACTGTAAGATCTGGTCATTTACAATCACTTTCACCTGCTGATGGCTCTCTGCATTGGTTTCCATCTGGCATTCTTTCCAGGGGTCATAAGTGGGTGCCTCTATGCTGATTCTGGACCTTTAATATACAGCCGCTGCACCTTGCTGGAGGTTTTAAAACCACAACTTACGTTTAGAATGGTGCTTTAGTACTTTGTTCCGCTTATGCTCAGACCCCTCATGTATCCTGTTCCAGGCTATACCATGTCTAGCCTTGTTGTTTGTGATGCCTAGATTGCATTCTCTCATTTCTCAGCCTGCAGTTATGGTATTTCATTTGTTCTATGTTGTGCCTTTCTGCTTTGCTCTCTGTTACCCAGTTTCCAGAGCGTTTTCCCATGCACCTTTGTTATTCATTACATGTATGTATGATTGTCACAATATAGTCTGTTCATATTTAGTTTATATCTCATTGTGGTTACTCACCTGGTTTCTTCGTCCCTAAAAGCATTCCCTTTTTGGGGATTCTTACATAATGAAAGACTATAAATGGAAGATAAATGCCAGATGGAAACCAATGCATTGTACCACTAGCAGGAAAAACAGTATTTGTCTGTTAAAACTATTGCTTGTATTATATTGTTTATCTCATACTTATTTTTGTATCTGTTTAAGTGTTGTGGCTCCCCCTTGGATCTCAGTTCTGTGTCCCTAGAAGGCATTGCTGTCATTAACATTCCCAGCATGCATGGTGGCTCCAATCTGTGGGGAGAGACCAGGAAACCTTTGGGAGAAGCTCGAAATGCTTCCTGTCAGAACTTACCAGAGGCCATTATTGATCCCGAGGCCTTAAAGTCATGTGTTCAAGGTGAGACGGAAAAATAGGTACAAGGGCATGGGAGGGGATAAATATGTTGCCCTCTCTAATTTTGTACTTGGTAAGCATGTATTAGGATGTTTTTAACCTGTTTGAGAGAATCTTCTACAACAGCGGTCTTGAATATGGCAAGGCCGTCTAAATGATTGGAATTTTTTAAAAATCAGTGTTTCTGATTAAAAATAGGGAGACATGTGGGTGGACTTAAAAGAAGAAAGCCAGAGGTTGCCATTAATCTCCTTCTGAACATGCTTGTCTCCTGGTTGGCATGCTGACCCTGTTCCTTCATTACGTTTGAGTCACTGACCTTGAACAAGTGTGCAGATGAGGACTTGTGACTACACTCTGACTTTCCTGACCTGCACAAAACATTTAAGTTTGTGACTTCAAAGAAGTATTCATGTCAGTGTGTCAGCATAACAGCTAGGAAACTAGCATTTTCAGAACGAGGTCTGCAATGATGTTAGACCACATACAGTATATGAAGTCCATTATGTGGACTATGTTAGGATATATTCATGTGGAACTGAAGTTTGAATAAAACTGAAGCTTGACTCTGAACTTGTATGGCTGTCACATCCTTAGTTAGACCAGGGTATAATATTGCTAATTTACCATTCTCCTTTTTCTTTTTTTTCATTTCCACAGACCTTAGTGATAAGAGGCTAGAAGTAGTGGGGCTTGAGAGTGCCATTGAGATGGGACAAATTTACACTGGACTGAAAAGCGCAAGAAAACGGCTGGCCAAATGCTCAGAGCTTATTATTCGGTGAGTTTTAAAATAGTTAGAATGTATATTGTTCTTAAAGTGACATTAAACCCTCAGATTTTTTAACATAAACCAATACTGTAATGTGCGAATTACTGTAATCCATGATTGTTTCCCTTCTCTCTGCTGCTCTTCCTTTTAAATCCATGTTACATGTGTAGGCAATTTAATATAACATGACAGCGACAACACTGGCAATCAGCCATTAGATGGTCCTTCTGAGTATATATGGTAATCTAAAGGGGTACATTGGAGAGACACCTCTGCTTATTAAAGGGACTTTATTTTTATTTACAGTGTCTGTTGCACTTTCTCTGGTTAGTCCAATTGTTTCCTCTCTACACCCTTTCTGCAACCCCAAATGTTCTTACTGTGCTGCTTCTTATGTTCTAACTTTTTTAAGCCCACTTGGTAGGACTTTTTACTGTACATTCATGTTAGGTCCTATAGGATATGTCTTTGTCATATCCCCTTCGCACACCGTTCCGATGTACCCCAAAATCCAACGGGTGCTGAAACAACTGGTGGATGGCGCCACAATGTACGACCTAGGAGATATGTTGTCCGCACACCATTCTGCTTCGGAATGTCCTTTCTATTTGTATTCCTTTAGCATGACATGTGAATGCATTGCGTGATGGACTACAATCTCATGATTAGTTTACTAATTTGTATTGAGATTGTAGTCCATCGTGGGAGCGAGCTTGGAGCATTGGCTACAACACACACAGGGACCATGGGGAACAAAAGTAGCCACCCTCCAGAAGGAAGGACAGTGTCAGCACCAATTCAGAGATGACTTGAAGATCTACAGCCGAGTGATACACAAATAAGATACATTTCTGTTAATAGTGAAGGTACTTGAATGTATTTTTAAAATGTAATCCCTGAGCTTAGTGTCACTTTAAAGTATATGGGTGGCCAAACCTATTGAGCCCAACTCTCCAATACATACTCTTTTTCCCATGCTATGTTTCCTTCAAAGTTCTACAAGTACTAATATATAATGACCCTTCTGGAAATAAAGCCAGATCCAAGACGCCTGTAATGGGCTGACAACACTGCCACTGCCTTTTAGTTAGAAGATATTGTGATTTTCATTTTGGGGTAATCATCTGGGGCCAAATATTGCATTTTTTTTACTAATTCCTAATTAAACCCTAGTAGAAAGAAAAATAAAAAAATGTTTGGCTCCACATGAAAGCCTGATTTGTCCTGAAAAAAGGGTGTGTTAAGGATGTGTTAAAAGGATATATTAATATAGGCTACAAAAGCTTATAGTTAAAGGATAAGGAACTGACACATCTCCAGAAGAAAAGCACATTGGGGGGAATTTATCAAAACTGGAGCAGACAAAATATGGAGCAGATTTGCATGGCAACCAATCAGCTTCTCTTTCATTTTCAAATCTTACCTGAGCAAACTGAAGAACAATGCTGATTGGCTGCCATGGGCAACTGCTCCAGATTCTGTCTGCTCCAGTTTTGATACATTCCCCCCAATGTATGTATTTGTAATCTTGTAATTTGTGTTACAAACCAGCAAATTGGCATCGTGTTCCCTGTATTAAATAGCTTCTTTGTAAAAATTGAACAAATAAATGATTCAAGCACAATATACAGATTAGCTGGGCCAGCATTTTATAAACTTTTTTTATTTTTATTTGCAGAACCACAAAGCCACTTCCAATGCAGATTGATGGGGAACCCTGGATGCAGCCTCCTTGCACGGTAATAATGCATTACTGCCTTTAGAAACCATAGGAAGGAAATAGTTCTGAAGCTGTTACAGTTCCCCAAAATTCAGGTCTGGAGTTTTATAGACCTGCTTTAGTATAATTTTCCTAGAAGCCTATTGTACCATCATTATGCATGACTCATTCATGTGTATTCAGAAGAGCAGTGCTAGAAGCAATGAGAATGTAACTGTAACCCAAGGCAACTATCATAACTCATTATAACTGATTTGACCACAGACACTTCAATC
The DNA here is from genome assembly GCF_000935625.1 of Nanorana parkeri. Lineage (NCBI taxonomy): Eukaryota > Metazoa > Chordata > Amphibia > Anura > Dicroglossidae > Nanorana > Nanorana parkeri. Next base: position 346,106 of record NW_017306746.1, read on the forward strand.
AAATTGCTTTAAATTACTGCACTGTTGATAGATTTATTTTTGCACTGCTTGCTTGAGAATGACCTCAAAGCAAAGCTAATCAGCCTTCCATTCAAAGCACAAATACTGTCATATCCTTCACCATTTGATTTATAGATGTGAAGTGGCCCTGAATGTTGCTCATTGAGTGATCACAATGTTCTGTCTTTCAGATTAAGATCACACACAAGAATCAGGCTCCAATGTTGCTGGCACCTCCACCACGCTCCTCAAGCTTTTTCTCCCTTAAGTAATATCCAGGATGAACATTCCTATCTTGATGACGATAACCTCTTCTACCATCAGAAGTCAATAGACTATCAGCATAACCCTTTCCCTTCCTATCTCCCTTGCTCTACACATAGTAGGACATGTGTCTATTATATAAGCAGAGTGCCAGTTTCCTGTTCTATGAAAGCCTTATATGCTGTTATATAATATTGGCAATAGAAGACATGTTATCCTTAGAGGCCTGTAAAATATTCTCTCTGCACATGTACGCTTTGCTCTTAAAATCTGTTGTACAGATAATCGTTTTACTATAGCGCCTATAGTAATAGAAGAATATATTTTCCAAATTTTATTTCATTTTGTGCCACTTCCACCGCCAAAAAAAATCCTTTTCGGATTGTAATTTTCATGTTTACAGAATCCAGCATCTTTAAATATGTGTTAGAAGATTGGATTAGCACAAAAGACTTGTCTATGACCTGAGAATGCTCAGAATGGGACAGCCTGACACCCTATAGACCTAATCTAAAGCTGCCAAGTCATGCTTGTGCCTGATTTTAGCTGTACAAGATGGTACACAAGTTGCTTTGCCCTATTTTCTATAGGTGCAGTATACAATACAACAGCTCATGCAGATTGTGACTCTTGACCTTGTTTTTGCAGTTAACATGGGTACGATTAACATAGGAAACCCGATCACACTGTACTGTTTTTATTTATGTATTTTGTTTATTTTTTTTAATTTATAAAGCATATATCGGGAATGATTATAAATAGTGGCTGAGATTACTCTGATTTAGGGTATAATTTAAATAAATATATAAAATCTTTGCTGTTAATAGACAGTGCTTCACAGGTGAGACATAGAATGTGTGTTTGTTATTATCTTACCTCTTAACTGAATGATGTTAAAGTTACCCTGAACGATGGACGAAGTCATTGCTAATGTGTTTTAAAAGGTGCAGAATGTACCATGTACCATGTGGCACCTAAAAGGCCTCAGCGATGGACAATGTAATTGCCAATGTGTTTAAAAGGTGCTGGGTGTGCCATGTGGTGTCTGAAAGACCTGAACGATGGACAAGGTCATTGCCAACATGTCTTTAAAAGGTGCAGAATGTGCCATGTGGTACCTGAAAGATCTTCTAAACCATGGAGGCTGCCAAGTCATGCTTGTGCCTGATTTAGCTGTACAAGATGGTACACAAGTTGCTTTGCCCTATTTTCTATAGGTGCAGTATACAATACAACAGCTCATGCAGATTGTGACTCTTGACCTTGTTTTTGCAGTTAACATGGGTACGATTAACATACCTGAAAGATCTTCTAAACCATGGACAAAGTCATTGCCAACATGTCTTTAAGAGGTGCAGAATGTGCCATCTGGTACCTGAAAGGCCTGAACCATGGACAAGGTCATTGCCAACATGTCTTTAAGAGGTGCAGAATGTGCCATCTGGTACCTGAAAGGCCTGAACCATGGACAAGGTCATTGCCAACATGTCTTTGCAGAATGTGCCATGTGGTACCTGTTCCAGGTTCAGAAAGACAGATTTGGAGCCTGCAGCTTTCCAAGCTATTCTATTTTTTGTATAGAGTGGGGAAAGGTTAGAAGCGCCGTCAGGTTGTTTGCTGTGTGTCCCAGCTGCGCGGACCTTTCCCTCACTTCCTGTATAAAGTGACACTAGTCACTGGGACAGGAAGTAAAGGTAGCACAGTGACACAGAAAGCCATAAAAACCTAAGAGGCTCTAACCATTATCCACAAACCGTTTTCACTGATGACTTTGTCCCTTTTATGGGATATTTTTACTTTTTGTCCTACAGTATATGACACCAGAACAAAAAGGTGAGGGGAAATCTTTCCAACATAGAAAATAGTAAGTCCCTCTGCTCCTCCTCACAGCGCTCCTGGCCCAAGTACTTGTAGTGGTGCTCGCAGTGACAATCACGGATGGCACCGTGCAACAAACAGTGGAAAGCAGAAATCACCAGCACTCAATAAATATCTTTGATGTCCATTTAATCGGACCAATCGTCAATTGTCATGTACAAAATAGCGACGTTTTGGGACTGCACAGGATCCCTTCATCAGGGCGACAATGTAACAAGTCAGTGTATATCAGTACAGCTACTTATATACCCCTTCAAGAGAGTTTTGTAACCTCCCCATGACGTCATCATGGCGGGAAAAACGCAATGTTTAAAAATGTACACATCAATATGAAGTGCTCAATACAAAATACTATATCAAAAGAAACCGACATATATTGAATAAATAGAAGCAACAATACCAGATCGTGAGGCAGATTCATTTGTGACGGTGTGTGCAGCGTTGCATGGCAGAGGTAGCATACATAGCTAAAGTAAATAAAACGAGACCAGAACTATGTAGCAAGTCTATGGTTTCTGTAGTGACATTATGAGGTGAGACACATACAGATCTATGTCTCCACCCAGAGGCCATGGGGCGCATATGCAGTCTTCACTTCGCCTGTCTCCCCAGAGATGGGAAAAACGAGCACCTACACAAAGTTAATGTTTAGTATACCGAAAAAAAAGAATTTATATATCAGCCTCAAAAATAAGCACCTCCCACATCACAATCGATAATGCCAGACGATCAGGATATTTTTTAAACATATATAGAAAAAGAGAAGGGAGTAGGGTTGCCACCTTTCTTCAAGCGAAACCCGAACACTCTAGCCATGTGCGGACATTTCCTTGGGAGAAAGAGTGGTGGCTTATTCATAAGTAAATATCACAGTTGAGACTATTTTTAGTGGGTTGCCAGCAGCCCCTATCTTAATTTTGGTTGCCCCTGTCTGCCTGACATCTCGTGTCCGGGTTTCTGCTGCCATGGAACCCGGACACAGCATTCAAAACCCTGACTGTCCGGATGAATCCTGGACAGGTGGCAACCCTAGACGGGAGGGAGGGAAGATAAGGGAAGGGCAGGGGGGAGAGGAAAGGAAATGGGTGACAAACAGGAAAAACAACATAGAACCTCAGGGTTTTACTGATGTGTGTCTAACACTAACTTGTTTTAGCCCAAACGATACAATGTTCTACTTTCAAATCTGTAGCAAGAAACGTATATAGGCAACCACTTCTAAACTCCATTGCTTGAAATGCTAGTTGCATGGCTGCTTCTGACCGATACTTTCTCACTCACCTAGAACAAATATGCTGCCAAGAAAGTGAAATCTGCATATTTGTTCTGTGGTCAGTGGGTCAAAATGCATTGCTGCCATTAGATCAGCTTGTTGGCCAGGCAACTAGCATTTTCTGATGGAGAGGTCAGCAGTGGCATGTATCCCTCTGCCTATAGCAGGAGTGCATGTTCCTCTGAAGGAGAAGACCTTTGCAAAAATGTCTGGACATGTTTGTTCTAGTGTTGCAGGCAATTGGCAGTGACTCCAGGTGCCCTCTCCCCTCCTCACATTGATAATATTGTTTGTTATACATTATGGGATGATTTTCAGTCCTGTGGAAAGCTGTGATTTCGGTCTGATATCTGCTACAAAACTGTCCATTTGAAGCCTCATCTGACCAAACTCATCAGAGTATCCATATTGGTAAAGATTACACCCACTTCTCACAAGTTCTGCCCACTTTTAGGGCACATGCGCATCAGATCTGTTGTGATCAGTTTTTCAACAGATGCTAATGGAAGGGCACCAAAAAAATGAATGGATGTGATTGGGGATTGTTATCACTGCTCGGCTCCATTGCGTTACGTTGCGCTGAAAAAGTATAACATGCACTACTTTTGTTCAGCACAATGTAACGCAATGAATCCAGTGTGAACTAGCCCCATTCACACCCATTCATTTTACAGTGCCCTCTCCATAGCATCTGTTGAAAAACTGATTGCAATACGACAGATCAAAAATCGGAAGGTACCATTTCAAGTCAATGAACCTTCCATTGACTTGCGATTTCCTTCTGGTTGTGGTGGGAATATACCCTCAGACCATTCAAAACCTACACCTACTGAAATTTGGATTGCTTATTACCTGACTGGTCAGTGTGACGATAACAGGTATTGAATATGTTGTCTGGAATCTCTTTAACCAAATATATGGTTAGCCAAAGATTTCTTCTGCAGTTACTGCGAGAAGCCATGATTAACAGGTTGTGGGCATATTATTGTTTAAAACACAGAAGCTGAAGATAAGTGCAACACTTCTTGGATGCAGACGCCTCCTCAAACAGGCGAGAGAGCTGTTGTACAGCTGACTACATACTTAAGTAGCTTGTTTAAGTTATGGGGAGTGTTCGGTATGAGTAATATAAATACAGTATATGACTGTGCCCAGTCAGTCTGATCATGCACTATGCCCACAATTGTGTTAGTGGTAAATGTTTCTCTAGGACCAAGTATCACCTCTGTCATTTGTGCAGTCTTCTGCTACTTCCTCTGCCTATATCCTCCTCAGACTTTCCTAATGTTTATCACCTCTAGAATTAGGAGTTGATGTCCATGTTGTTCACCACTGACCATATCTTTCTGTAAGATAATGAGGTTAGTGTTCAGCAGTTCCAATTGCATACTTTCCTGGTTTCATAACCTTGCTGTAAGCTCAGATCCACCCAAATAGTTAAATACACAAAGGGGAATGTTTTTATCTCCCAAAACCCATGTGTATTTCTGTCCAGCCAGCGCTGATAACACCGCCAGAAAGCACCACAGTTGGCATCCTCACTTTTCTCTACTGCAGTTAAGGAAAACAACTTGATCACCTCCTTGCCCCAACCCTGTGATTGGGCAAAAAAGACGAGATATGAGATTTATGCGGTTTCTAGGTAAAAATACATTTAGGGATTATTATGTTTTTTCCAATGCATACATAACTAGGTTGAATTGTGTCATATCTGTCTGGAGTTTAGCTTTAAAGAAACCCTGTCTTAATCTGGAACAAAAAAAAACCCACACTGCAGCTTTAGGTGCTTATACTCAACACCTGCAACAATTTTGTAGCTTTTCTTCTAGAGACAAAGCTTCTTGGTTAGATAGTGTGATGTGTTAGAATGTCAGTTTAACAGGTGCACCATTGCCTGGGAGAGCAGCGAAGATGCAGAGGAGAAGCTGAGCCCCTGTGTGCGTGGCAGAGGATCGGTACATATCAGTGTTATGTACCAATCCTCTGTGCAGGACAAACACTGGAGCGATCAGCTGATCACTCGTGTTTGTAAATAACTGGGGACACAATACTATGTGTCCCCAGTTATGAATGAACAGGAAGTGCTTTACATCACTTCCTGTTCATGAGTTTCTCAATGGGGAGTAGCACTATGCACAGAGGCTCCTCCCCAATCAGAAACAGGATAATCAAATAGTTTCTGAATGGGAAGCCTCTGCTTTCCATTCATTTAGAACAGAGGCTGCAGAACAAAAGATTGGAGGACTCAGTCTTCAATTTATTTTTCCATTTTAAGAAGGGA